>NC_143392.1:30571635-30877765 GCF_980474605.1 Leiobunum rupestre | reverse complement strand
ACGGGAATTTTATAGCATTTTCCATTTGATTGCTCGAGATAATCTCCGAATCTGTGTCTGACGTCATAGATCTCGCTCCAATCGACTAGAGTAAAACCGTAAATGGAACATTGCATTAGCATATTCGCGCGCTTTGTTGTTTTTCGTCTGCTAGTAATTGGAGTTTTAGCGTTTTATAACATTTTGCCATAAAATCTAAAAGGAACAAATCTAAAAGGGAAATGGAACACGTGAAACTTAATCGGAGCGATCTAGAGCTCTTGAGAGCAGTCAAATGGAAAATGCTATTAATGTTATAGCCGACCTAAAATCGTTCCCATGGCAACGAAAACGTGGCATACCCACGAATCGAAATCTTTATTTGTAACGCTTTTTAAAATCTTATGTATTGATATGAAATTATACACATTTTATAGTAAATATAATAAATTATACAAAGTGTTCTACAAAATCATGTTTACTCGGAGGAACAGTGATTTGAACCTGGGTCATTCAATAACAAAAATATCCTAGTTTTGCGATCTCCAGATGTCGCTACATCCAGATATTAGGTTTTGTTCACACTCAC
Source organism: Leiobunum rupestre (assembly GCF_980474605.1). NCBI lineage: Eukaryota > Metazoa > Arthropoda > Arachnida > Opiliones > Sclerosomatidae > Leiobunum > Leiobunum rupestre. The sequence goes on along the minus strand of NC_143392.1, from coordinate 30,877,197 downwards.
GAAAAGTAGCTAATTGAAGTTAATATTTTACAAGAAATATTTTGTTTAATGAACCTTATTAAATGGGGTTAAATAGTTTGAACTGGCACTTAAAAAATCCCAATAATTACCAAAATAAAAGGCCTACAAAAAAAAAGAGGGAAACGTTTTGGTATAGATACACAGATAAATCATTTTTCAATGAAATGTGTCATTGGGACGTCGATACACTGAAATCGAAAGTAAATTCTTTGCCTTCGCTACGACTATGGCATTGGGGACAAATTTATGATGTGAGAGATAAGCCGATATTATATAATTTCCTTCCTAATAATTACGTTTAAAAGGGGGTAATTAAATTCCGGACGTACGTGATCGTTTTGATTTGATATACAGCTATAATCGGCGTTTTAATTTTCGAATACATTAATACATTTAATGGATTAACTCTAATATTGAGTAATTTCAAAAGTAACATAATACCATTAGTCACTGAATATTATTATGATAACACAGGCAAAAATTCATTAATTAACTAGACATTTTAGTGTACATAGTGCCACTTCCTACGAAAGGTTCATTGACTGCTGGATTTTTGTTTGCTAAGCAGACGATTTGAAACTATAATAAACAAACCGTCTGCTTAACTGACGAAATTTAGCTCTTAATTTTAATAAACTATTGTGAATTTGAGATACAACTTCGCACTTGTCTTTGGTCAAATATATAGTCAGTATCATTATGCGCCTTTTTAATTTCAAGATACATTTAATTTTCAGTTCGAAAATTTTTTCTTTTGTTTAATATATTTTAAAGAAATAAAGGTTGAAAAATCAAATACCCAAATTGTAATATAAATAAAATGTACCCCGTGCATTATCATTGATTTTGCCGCAATTTTACGCGCATGGCTTCCTAAGTCGCTAGATACCGAAGCCTTGGTCTTGTTCAAGAAGCGTAGCCTGTCGCATCATACGTTTACACCGGGCTAGCCGGGCGTTGGACCCCTAAAGATTGGCTTCAAATCCTTAAATTCAAACCGTTTAATTTACGATACCGGATTACGCAAGGTGTAAATAATCACGATGTCCGAAGCGAAGCGTCTAAAAACGGTAAGCTATATCCTATTGACTGCAAATAAACAATGAAATAGTGACGCGAGAGCTTTAGTAGTCCAAGGCCTACGGCAAAGCAAGCCCTAAATACAGAGACCGGCCGCTACCAGTACCGAACTCGGCGCGCTGAATAAATAAGTCTAAAAACTTTCAGTTTTTATCGAAAACGACACATTTATCTATGAATAGCTTTTTTCATCCATTTATATTTTCACCGATAACGGTTTTATAGTTTTTTTTAACCTGATAAAAATGAAAAGGTTCTTAAAAAGAAAAAAGTGGTTCAATTGGCACTTTTGTCAGTTCATAGTTACAGCAAACTAACAAACATGTTTATTTTCTGCTTCAGAATTTGCTGAAAATAGATGGACACCTAAATATAAACATCAATAGTACATTTAACCAGACCCTATATATAAATTAATATAATTGTAATAAATTACAATATTTTTGCGCAACTTCAACACCAAAAAATGTATAAACTTGATCCAAAAAACATTTTTTTACAATTCACAGGAGGGTCAAAAAGGTCAGTTATGTCACAATCAAAAAATGGACTACGGTCCTTTTAACTTATATAAATCCAGAACACAACAGTAGTGGTTCTTTAGCCACAAACCTTCGTTTTGAAAGTTCAATAATTAATAAGCTAATCCTAAATATGCCAATTAACTTCAAAAAGGTATGACCTGAATTATGTAATATCGAAATTTCGGAAGCAGAATAATCAAGATTAACTATAATAAGTTGTATTAGATTAACTAAGATTATTAGTTAAGGCATGGCCTTTTCTACCGTGTTTACAGATATAAACAAAGATTATTTGTGCTAAGTCGATGCCCTATGATTTAGCCCAAATAAACCAGTTTTAGCTGCCATGAATGTATTCGGTACTGGTATATTGTTTTCGCATACAGTGGTTTGTGTAGGGATAAATATCAAATTCGTATGTACGTCTCATTTCGCGATTTTATACTGAAAATTGTAGAGTAGATGCGTTTTACTGCACGTCAAAAGTTTAAATACCGTAGCATTTAGAAAAACATTAAATCGATGGGTTTTAGTAGGGGAATTTCCACTTCTTCAATCGCTTAAAATAAAATTTCCTCATTTTGAGAAATCGAGCATATTTGAAATCAAAATAAAGCTAAACTTTCCGGGGAAAAATAAATGGCATTGTCATCGTATATAGTAGCGTATGAAGCTTAAAAAGAAATTCGTAACGTTGGGTAAAAATCCTAACGTTCTAAGAAGATGAAATTAAAAGGAAATAAATAACTTGAAAAATCCCCGCTAAGGCCGCTTGCAATTTTCAGGGACATAAGCCTCGGGCACTTTTTTGGGGTTCAAAACTTCAAACCCGAGCGTAGGGGATTTCTAGAGTTAATCACCTTATTGCCTTCTATAGAAATCCCCAAAAAATAACCTTATGCAATAAATTAATTCGGTCATAATTTCGAATATGATTGCAATTCGAAATTAATAATATAAATATGCAGGCGCGTAGGAACGTTTTGGATTTACGGCAGGCTTTTTGTGCCCTTTTAAAACCCATTCTGCACCCCTTTCCAATTTCAAGGGGGTACATTGTACCCTTGTAAATATGTAATATAAACGTGATAATTTGGAAATTTAATTCGCTTCTCTACCACCAGGTTTAACAAAAGCTGGGGTGACTGGCGCTAGTTACGTTACAAAACAAGTCGTAGCGTGGTAGTAACTGATTTTTCTTTTTGTAATATTATCTATTAAGAGGGAGTAGAAATTACTTTTATAATGACGGTGGATCGACCAATTTTAAATTTCTGCCACCAGGTTTAACACACTGTGGGTAACTGGCGCTAGTTATGTTAAAAACAAGTAGCGAGTTAGCAGTTGATTATTCGATTTAGAAGTCTGGCTTCTAAAATCTGTCAAAATTCTAACAGACAATAATTTGACCCACTTAATTAGCATTGAACGCGGGTGTAAATTATAAATTATCTATTTTTAAGTAAGTAACTAACCCGCGTTGAAAACTATCAAATTTCAACGCTAAAACTAAAGAATATTTAAATAAGTGCCTTTTCCTAAGCCTAAAGAGGCCAAGGTCGGTAAATTTTCAATTTCTGTTAATCTTCAAAGATAGATACTTCGTTGGAACCCTCAGCAACCGTCTGCAGTCTTGAACAACTACAACCTACAAGTTCGACGAACAATGGCATGGTTTTTTGTCTATCTCGTCTCAACGATAACGTAAGCTAATAAAACCTCTATCTAGAAGTACTTACAATATTTCTTTCTTGAGATAACGTCAGGCGTTAGACTATCTGACAACCTAAGAACCTTCCAACCCGGCCCACATTATAACACCAAATTTGAAAATTTATTTTTTAGAAGAACAAACTAAAGCTTCCGTATTTTTAGAAATAATTAAATTATTTTCAATGTTTCATACTAAAATGTAGACATTTTCTGACCAGTTATTTTAACCCAATAAATAAAATATTGCACAACATAAGAGGTAATAATGAACATCTGACTAAATAAATTAAAATATTCGAATTTAAATATAAAAGTACTAAATTGAGGACTGATTTTTACCAGAAGTTAATAAGAAACTCCTTCTTACTTCTTATCCCACTAATAGCGCGAGACGTCATAGTTCACCGCCCTTATAACCCCCCCCCCATCACTAAATAAACTCTTACTCTATTTGAGCTTTTCTGGTTCAATAGAGACTTGGCACTCCGTAGCTTTGGCAATTTTTCTCCCCACGTTACAAACTATTGAAAAAAAAAACTGTGACGTAGCACTGCCAAGTCCCTATAACGTACATTTAAAATGATAATAAACTTATCACAAAATGAGAAAATTATAATGTAACATAAATAAGCCCTTATTTTAATTGGGTCGTAATTACCTTTTTAAATAATAGAAAAAAAATTTATACCATAAATATGAGGCTAATCACATCAGGTACTAAAAACATACTCATACTACCACTAAAAGTCATGTACGAACCATAATAAGCTGCACGTAAACAACACTATTAAAAACGGTCATTATGAAATATTAAAATCGATTATAATACTACCATAAGATACGTTTGTGTATTTTTCACCTTGAAAAACGCAAGGCTGCCAGTAAAAACCCGTTGAAAAAAACTACCCAATTTAATAGCGACTAATAAGACTCAACTCAAAATAGCATGAAATGCAAAAATTTCTAGTTATATTGTTACGCATTAGTTACCAAGAATAAACGAACTTTTCTTTTACACACGCCTAAATCGTAATACCCACTAATTTTTGGGCGACAATTTCCTAGTAATAGATTTCAACACAAGTAATAAAGTTTTATTTTTCTGTATTTTTATTTTGGGGGTAGTACCTCGCGAAGGCGTGGATTTAAAAGTTACAGAACTGTCATATTTTTTCTTGGTTTTCGCCGCATAGCGGTACCAGCTAATTTAAAGCGCGGGTATTTTGATAAAAATATTTCCAATGCTAAAACATGACGAAATAACCAACTACCTCTATACGTAAAATTACGGATTTTCGTACCTACACTATAAACAAATTTGGTAGTCCAAAAAATTAACGATTTTCCCGAAGATAGTCAAATTTATTAATTTTAAAAGTAAAGATACGAATGGAATTTTAATATGTTATTGAGAAAAATTCGCTGAATCACGGTAGACAAAATTCAAGTAAGGAAAGAAAAAGAACAAGGAATTTCCTTGGCGTCCTCCAATTAATTATTTTTTTCCAAAACCTCTCTCTTCAGACTAATGCCAAGTTTTGACCCAAACCAGTTTTGGAATCTAACAGTATCCCCGAGTTTTCAAATTAGCATTGTTTGTTAGCTTTATCATTAGTGGAAGTAGACTTTCTCTACGCAGAACATTTTACAACTTTCACACGCGCTGAAACGTCCTATATTCTGGGGCTATAGAAGACAACTACGTAATGCTACGTTAGCAGGCGTAGTAATCGAGAAATACTTCCTATTGGTCGTAGTTTCACCTCAAATTCGCCCCCCCCCCCTTCACAGTTACCTCTTTCGTATCAAGTAATGTTGAAATCATTTTAAACTTAAGTACTCTACAGCCGAACTTAACGCGAGATAATTGATATATACAAGGTCTACTTCCCCCATCATCGACCCTCCCCGGAATAATAAAAAAATAAGCGATACACCCAACCTCTCTCGGCCATGTAGTATTTCCCGAATAAAACATTTGCGTTAGAGCTCAGATGGCCAAATACGCTAGTTGAGAACGGATCGCTCAGAGCGAGAGTGGTTACTCGCCACACATTTATTTTCCAGTTAAAATTTTATATTTTTTCCACGTTTATATTTAAACAAATTTATAGTATTTTTATACAATAATAAATTTATACATTTATATTTTTAATATATTTTTATATATCGGTGAAAATTCGCTTTTAATCGTGTTTAAATAAAAACCATGGCAACCAAAGTGATATGGCATCCGTGGCAGGTACGTAAATATTTACTTGGCGCGAACTTTTGCGTCCAATAGCGGATCTGTTAAAAGTGGCGCTTATTTCAAACGGGGTTTTCAATGGGTTATTTTGCGTTTTGAAAATATTAAGAATCTATGAACGGTATTTATGATTTCAATCTGATTAAAAGGTGTAAGGGTAGTTTAGAATATAGGTGTGGGTAAAACTGTTTAAGTAACTTTTCAAAAAGGTAATTATGGACCCAATTTGTGAGCTATTAAGTTGATGATTGAGCAAGTACTTGTTAGAAGTTGTCTAATTTTTTTTTCAAGCCTCAAGGAAAGCTAACGGGTCACCCATGAAATGAGGTCAATATTATATAATATTATACTTTCTTAATCAGATAAAATTTGCGTGGTTTTTATAGAAATATACCAGGGCCCCCCATATACTAAATATTTTTTGGAGATTTAAATTTTTATTATTTACTGGGAAGATATCATATAATTTACACCAACGACTGATAAAATAATTATTTGTTCAATTGTAAATTACAAAAAAAAATACTGATTTGCTTTATGGTAAAATTTATAATTGAATATAATAACAAATATTTTTATTTAGAATACTAAATTTAAACTGTACTATAATAAAATGTACCAACAAATTGCAATTATAATATATTATTAATATAATAATAGTAAAGTTTTTATAATTATATGGGATAATATTATTTTAATCCCAGATTTAAAAAAAAAACCAATAACATAAAGCGTGTAACGTTGAAAGTGATTTAAGTAGTAGTTTTTAATGATAGAGAGTTTAATTGTATAAAACAGTGAATGTCAATTTGATAAGGCAGTTATATTATCTAAGTGGGTCGGATAGATAAATTTAATAATAGGGGCCAGAAAGTAAACTGATACTTTTACTTTTTTTTCATAGACCCAGCAAAAGGCTACAAATGTCACTAGTCAAGAACATCATGTCTCCAGGGACAAGAGAGGTCAAATCATGGGTCAAAGAGGTGGCTTCAGGGGCTGCACCATTTGGTTTACAGGTACCCCACACTTAATTTTTTTGGCTTTGTTCCAGATCGTTGAATTAGTTTTTAAAGCTATGCAGCTCTAACCTAGTTTTTTTTGTAACTCTTAATTAAAAGGTTTGTCCGGGGCTGGGAAAACTACAATTGCATTCGGTGTCGAAAGCTTTCTATGTTCCTTTGGAATACCCGCGTATGGATTGGATGGAGATAACATCCGATTGGGTTTGAACAAAAATTTGGGTTTCACGCCCGAGGACAGAGAAGAAAACATCAGAAGGATATCCGAGGTTGCTAAATTATTTGCTGACAGTGGAGTTGTGTGCTTGTCCAGTTTTATCAGCCCGTACGCTAAGGTAATGAAATTTTAGGACGCAAAAAAATAATGGCATAAATTACAAGTTAACATAAATTTTGAAAACAGGACAGAGAACAAGCTAAAAAAATTCACGAAGACGCCGGTCTTATATTCTTGGAAGTTTTTGTGGATACCCCAATTGAAGTTTGTGAAAAGAGGGACGTAAAAGGCTTATACAAGAAAGCAAGAGCTGGACAAATTAAGGGTTTTACCGGAATTGACTCTGCCTATGAAAAGCCATCAAACCCTGATATTAGTATCAAAGCTGGTGAAGTAACCATTCAAGAATGTGTTGAAGAAGTTATTAAACTTCTTTTGGAAAAAGTATGTCTTAAAACTAAACTAATTCCCTCTAATATAATAACACTTCTAATCATTACTATTGAAAAAATTTAAAAAGGGAATTGTACCTGAAGCTTTAGTAAATTCAGTTCACGAGTTGTTTGTTCCACAAGAGGGTCTAGCTGCAGCCCTCAAAGAAGCGGAATCTCTTCCAGCGTTGAACATTAACATGTTGGACATGCAATGGGTTCAAGTTCTTTCCGAAGGGTGGGCCACGCCACTCACAGGTTTCATGAGGGAAAGAGAATATCTTCAATGCATGCATTTCCGTTGCCTTCTCGATGGTATAATCAAACATTATCCATTTTCAACGTACTTTTTGTAACCGATTACTTTTTCTTGCTAGGGGGAGTCACCAATCAATCCATTCCAATCGTGCTTCCATTAACCACTCAGGACAAAGAAAGACTCGCCAGTAGTAAGGCCCTCAAATTGGTTTACGAGGGAAAAACAGTCGCCATTTTGAGAAACCCAGAGTTTTACGAACACCGTAAAGAAGAACGGTGCGCAAGGCAATGGGGTCTTGTTAACCCAGGTCACCCATATATAAAGGTATTGTATAATTGTAACCAACACAATAACATTTTTTATCAAGTTTAAATGCACGTCTATAACAGTTTTATTTTCAATTCCATAGATGGTTTGCGAGAGCGGAGACTGGTTGGCTGGTGGGGATTTGGAGGTTTTTGAACGTATCCAATGGAATGATGGCTTGGATAAATACAGACTTACTCCATTAGAGCTGAGAAATAGATTTAAAGAATTGGGCGTAAGTCAAGTCTTTTATTTTAAGTTAAAATTAGGTTGTTTAACATTTCCAATTACTTGGAACAGGCTGATGCTGTATTTGCTTTCCAACTGCGTAACCCAGTGCATAATGGCCATGCCTTGCTGATGCAAGATACAAGGCGTAAGCTCTTGGAGCGTGGATATAAGAAACCAGTTCTGTTGCTTCATCCATTGGGAGGATGGACGAAGGATGACGATGTCCCATTGCCAACTAGAATTGAGCAACATCAAGCTGTCTTGGAAGCCAGAGCTTTAGAGCCGGAATTAACTGTTTTGGCCATTTTCCCATCGCCAATGATGTATGCTGGACCAACAGAGGTAAATAACAAATATTTTGTTACCAAATCTTTAATAGTAGATGATATGATACATATACGGCAATGTCAAATTTTGATTAAAGTAAAGGGTTTTAATTTAGCCTTTAAAATTAGGTGCCCAAAATCAGGCCAACCAATCCAATTGGATAATCCAACTGTATAAGAGAAACATCTGTGCAAACTCAGTATTTGTTTACTGGGCTTGATTAGAATAATGCTTTTTTATCTTAAACCACAAATTAGGCATGTGCGAGTACTTGATAGTATTCGGCTCTAAGCTCAAAGACTTAGTTGAAAAGCTCGAAAATGGATCAAGCCCCAAATCGAGGGCTAGGCTTAACTTGCGAGTACTCTAAACTATTATTTTTACCACGGACATTAAAAATGGGGGGAAAAGCTACTAAAAAAATTCAATTTGGTCTCGCCTTAAGATTACTTATTCAAGCTCGGGTTGATACTCGAAAATCAAGGCTCTCACATGCCTACCAAAAATTTTATAGTAATATCTTGTCTATATAATTCAGGTACAATGGCATGCTAAAGCTCGTATGGCAACTGGAGCAAACTTTTACATTGTGGGTCGAGATCCAGCTGGTATGCCTCATCCAGAGACCAAGAAAGATATCTACGAGGCTACTCACGGAGGAAAGGTAATCAAACATCAAAGAAATTTTCCATTAAGAAACTATTAACCTTAAATCACCATGATAGGTTTTGACAATGGCTCCTGGTTTGACCCAGCTGGAGATTATCCCATTCAGAGTAGCAGCTTATGATAAAACAGTCCAACAAATGGCATTCTTTGAACCGGCACGCAAGGATGACTTCGATTTTATTTCTGGTACTCGTATGAGAGCCCTAGCTCGTAGTGGAGAACTACCACCGCAAGGTTTCATGGTCCCTGGTGCCTGGAAAGTTCTGGCTGATTATTACCGTTCACTAGAAAAGAAATAGAAAATTTATGATATTAGAATTTAAAGATTTAAATGAAAGAATGAATGGCGATCCCATTTATATTGTTGAGTTTAACCTAGATATATTTTGGAAAGACTTTAAATTTTAAAATCATTAATCCTAAAATCAATAATCGCTCAATGAAGAGCTAATCTGTTTTATTGGCTGAACAATTTTATTAATTTTTTTATTTAAAAATTTCTGTTGAATTTATTTATATTAATTTTTTGTAGATTAAATCTTTTAAACTTTTAAAATATGAAATTATTCAATAAGGGGCTTTTAGGGTAAATAATTAAAGGCACACGAAGAGTTTTAGAAACGAATAAATTTAAGCGTACGGTTTAGAACAGTTTTCAAGAAACACATTGCCCACAAGTTCACAACCATCAAATGTTTAAAGATGTATTTTAAAACAAGGACCAAAAAATTGTTTCATTGTATTATCAGATCAAATGTTTTTTACGTTAACAGGAGTTACTGTATAGTTGCAAATGATAAATACATGTCTGTATATAAATAATGGATCAAATAAAACAAATAATTTTTTTTTATTATTTAAGCAGTTATGTATTTTTTCAAAATCTGTAATGATCAAAATAAAAATGTTTGAACAATAAGGCTTTTTTTTACTTGTAATTATCACAGAAGCCTTACATAATATCTTATGTTAAACAGCAAATGATATTTAAGCTTTGGTAATCCTAAAAATTGTTTTTTTCACAAAAAATTTAATTTAAAAAAAAACAATTGAAGTGTTTAAAAAATTTGTGCAATCTCCTGAAGTAAAATTATGGCTTTTATGAATAAATATACACAATTATGGCTAAAAAGCGAATTTAATCATCAAACAACGCTGATGTCTCATTTAAAACACTCAACATACTATCCAATCTGAAAATAATTGAGATTGAAGTTAAAAAAGTACAAACTTAACTTAGGTTATCTGATAAAAATCAGTCTTACTCATTTCGAAGAGTTTCGTTATCATTGCGAATTCTACGGCTATCCAAGGTATGATGTTGTAGAATAGAGCCCAAGGACTGTAAACTATTTAAATCCACAGCCATTAACGAATTACTGAGTTCTAATTCTGCACTTGTGGCGGAAGACATCATAGAAGTCACTAAAGGACTCGTAGTTTCATTTAATTTCTCCCTCAAGTTAAATTGACGATTTAGAAACACAGCGTCAAAGCTTTTACTCATAGGCCCATCTTTTCCGTTGTTTTTAGCTTCCAATTTATCATTCTGTAATTATTATTTTTTTAAATTTGGCTAAGTTTTTAAGTTTTGAAAACTAATCGTACAAGTTCCCGGTACAGATTCCAAATATCCTCTTGGCGTGCCAAATGAGCTTGTATTAAACTCTGCTCAATTCTGCAAACATCCGCAAATAATATATCCAACGAAGGTGTAAGTTTATCAATTTCCTTTTTGACCTCATCAATTGATCTATTATCAGATGCTTTCATTAGTAGTGCAATTAATTTTTGCCTACATGTTCAGCATACTTTAAGCTTTGATATATTTCATTAAAAACTTTCTCTTGCTTTTGTAGAGAATCGCATAGGTGTCGAACAATTTCAGCATTGTCATTTTTGATTTTCTTCTCATCTAATGAAAATAGGTTATTATACACGTTAAATAGATGGGCTTAGTTAAATTTTAACTACCTCTACTCCTGCGCCTAAGTTGACCATACATATTCACAATCTTGGAATAGCTGAAAATATAAGCAGGTAAAGAATTCTAGCTAAATTAAATATCATACAAAACAAGAACTAAAGTTCGTACGATTCTTCCAGAAACTCTGCACTTTTGGATCTGGCAAAAGGAGACTTTTGGGGCTCTACTGTTTTGGAATTCAACTGTAAACTCTGCTTTTCTAAATTATCAACTTCATCACTCTACGAACGTAAAAGCCAATTTATAATGTACAATTGTGGTTTATTATAAAACCTCAAAATAAACGTACTAATTTTTTCATTCCTTCAAAATTGTCAATACTCCACTTAGTTTTAAAATCTATTCGACGAAATAATAGTCATTTCCACAATCACTTCGATATTATACCATTGAAAACTTAAACTAAATCTTACCATATATTTTATCTTTAACCAAAGCATCAAGCTTAATCAAATCTTGCTGCAAACTAATAGGTAAAAAATTACATTTGGATTCATAAACAAGACTAAAACCTCAATTGTCTCTTACCAGATTTTAAAGAAATCAAATTTGGAAAATAAACTATCTCTTTGCCTTTTTAATTTTGTGGATAGTTTGTTTAAAGCAGTATTTTTTCGCAGTAAGTGAAGTCTGAAGTCAAAATAGAAAAACTTTAAAATACTATTTAAAATATTTAAAAATGTCAACACCAACATACAAGCTAGCTTTATAGGCTGAGGATAATCTACGATGCAGCTCCTGTTGCTTTTGACACAGAAAAATTGCCTCCCTCCAAGCATTTTTCTGTGTGTCATAGGAAATTTCCTCATGAGGATATCTCATGATAGTTTCAACGAGGGATGGAATGGTTATTCTGAATGGTGGCGCCAAACTTAGAGCCGATGCATTAAAAAGGAATATTATGTTATCTTCCTCCTCCTAAAACGGTCATTTATAATCGTTACCATTATTGCGGCTTTAGTTAGGATTCCAAAAGCGCTTGAAATGAGAAAAACTTGAGCTTCTGCCAGTGCATGTCAGTGGTTGATAATAATAATGATTCACAGCTAGGCTAATCAATTAGGCACCCCCTTAGGCCCAAGTCAGCTAGTTTTCACTGTGTTGAAGGGTGGTGGCAAGCCCTTCATGAAATGCAAACCAACAGTTCCTTACACAAACTTTTAGGGATGCACCGATATGAACAAAGTGATCTATCATAACAGTAGTGCATGTGATAAAATCATTGTAAAAGACGGTTCAGTACACTGTCATACCATTTTATTAAATTTTTTAATGAAAAACGTTTGCAAGATCATATCCGAATATGCTTCTTTTCATTTTATATGATACATATGACAAATCGAATATCATTGTTTTTCATTTGTTTACACTTGTAACGCCTGTCTAAAAGCTTTTGAAGTCTGATGTCCGTGGCGCGGCCAATCAAATTAAATATTATCATTAGTTAGTTAATCAAGAATTTTCTTATTTCAAATTTTTTTCTAATACTTGTATCGATATTGGACGATGCCGATATTAAAAAAATTGGTCGATATATCAGTGCATCCCTAGAAACTATTACCATTAACCTCAACAATGAATATCTTATGCAAAGGGGAAACCAAAGATCATTTTACCAGTGGGGAGAGAACTTGCAAATTCAATGCAGATGGAGTTGTTCCAAGTTTACACCCAGTACCACAAGCTAGGATCGAACCTGGCGCCTCTTACTGTGAGGCAAAAGTGCTAACCACTCAGCCACCCTACCTTACTAAATCTACATAGACAAAGCTTTTCAAGCTCCTTAGGAAACCAAGATTTAAACTAGTTTACAAAAATAAATAATATTTACTGGATTTGTCCAGCACTGAAGAGCACTTTTAGACAGATCAGGAGGTAAGCCCTTAGGTAGCAGTAGTAACTGACTCTCAATTGGAATGCCGGTTTCCTTGTACAGATTCTGATGAAGCATTTCTAAGTTAGTGCTAGGATTAACAGCGTACGAATAAATTTGGCACGTGTCTAGGCATAAAACTTCAACAACCTACAAATAGCCCCTCATATTAAGAAATTTAGTATTAGACCAACTGTGTGAAAATTTACGTACAGATCGATCAATGAGCTCTTTGAAGAATGTAAAGACTTGTTGTTTTTTGCTCCCCCTAACTTGAGGTTCAAACTCGAGTAGGAAACGAAGCCATTCTTCAATGTCTACTTTGAAGGAACTGATACAAATTACATTTTAAAAAAACGATCTATAATTATTATCATTTGATAGTGATAGTTACCCCGAAACTTGGTTAGTAAGGCTAATTTCTTTAGAAAATTGAACTTTTCCCTCTTCATTCAGGTAAGCCCTAATATCAAGGGATGTTTTATGTCTAACAACTGGAATCCTAAGATGTGAAAATGGTTGTAAAAATTCATGCTGAATTGGTTAATCAAAGATAATATTTTTTCAAATTACCACTGAGCAGGAGACATATTAGGTAGAAAAGGTCTTTGACCAGTGATAACTTCGTGAGCTAAGAGACCCAAGCTCCAACAATCAACTGAGCTTGTGTACGTTTGACTTAAGAATAGTTCTGGGGCCTACCAAAACCAGGAAAAATTAAAAAAAAAAACATCAACAAGCATTTGAAAACCCATGAATAATTACCAGATATTGCAGAGTTCCTACAAAGGAAGTGCACAAACTTCCTTGGTCAAGTTCTTTGGCATAACCCAAATCGATCAGTTTGTACAAAGTCTACAAAATCGAATTTGCATCAGTATTTTTTAGACACTCAATCGATTTTTAAAATACCTTCCCATCATTCTCTTGGACTACTACATTTTCTGGTTTTAAATCCCTATGAATAATTCTCATATAATGCAAATATTCCACGGCAGAGACAACATGACGAAGCAGTAGCCTGACTTGTTTTTCAGGTAAGCCACAAGAATTTTCAGGTTTATTTAACATCTAAATTTTGATTTATATCTATGAGATTAGTGGCAACACTTACAGTTTTATTAATAAAAGATACAAACCTTTCTTAAATCACCACCCTTGCAATATTCCATTGCCATAATGGGTAGTGAACTTCCAGGCACATCTAACTCAATGGGAACTTCCACAGCCTTAACAACATTAGGATGATCCAGTCGTCTCATAATATCAACTTCTAATTTCCATCTCTGTTTATGTTTAGGAGTCATGGCTGCATCATGTCCCCAACGACACTCTTTCAGGGCCAGTTCTTCTTTGGTTTTGCAGTTAATCCATAACACGACAGTACCAAATCCACCTGTACCTAGTATTTTCTCCCGCTTCCAATCACCCACGTAAAAATCACCCATGGAATTCATAGTGAATGTTGTTCTGAAGGATTTGGAGTTCTAATTTACAATATACCAGTAAGACATTTCAAGTGAAAAATATATTCTTACAATGACGACCAGTGGCACTCTCAGTCAGGTGTTATTAGTCAATAAAATTTTTCTCTTTGATCAATGTAATTCTTACTAGGAAGTACTATTATAAAGATCGAAAGCCACGATAATTACATTATATCACATTAATTTGAGTTAACCGGCTCGTAAAATTGCATAATATATGGTTAAAATTTATAATAATTTTAGCTTTTCAAAGAACATGGATAGGATTAAATGCCGAAAATTAGAATTCGCATAGTGAACCGGAAACCAAATAATGGATATGGGTAAATTTACAAGATAGATTCGGGGATTGTACCTAAAGAAACGTATTCAAAAGTTTGCCATCTCTCCAACACCAAAACGTCCGAAAATCAAATTTAGTTTGACCAAAAAACTTTGGGAAAAGCTGGTTATAGTTATGTAACTGTCTATGGTTAAACCGAAACATTGTACTTAACCTGGTTGTAAACAGAATTCAGGTGCTTGTTTATCATATCTTTCAGTAAATATTTATGTTTAACTTGTCAGTTGACACAAAAAAAAGGTCGTAAAAATTAAAAAATTTTCAACTGACCAAAGTTATTGTGGGATAGCCCATGGATTAACTATAATAAAGTTAGCCCATGGACGGTTTAGGTTAGCCACTCCCCACCCAAACAACATCAATGCTAATACATTCACGAGCAACCCTGTGGCAATGGCAAATCTATTAAACTGAAGTTCATAATTCTTATCTAAAATTGTTTATAAACTAATAAATAAAAATCACTAAGAACTATCTGCTATAGTCATTGATCCAAGCATGGAGGTCCACGCTACCAGTGGCGCACCCAGGATGAGTCCCAAAACATTTTTAGGTAGAGTTTCTAATGATAAGAAAAAAAAACGTTTTATGAAGGCTTCGGTCATGCTTATTTTCTTCTTCGTCCTAGGGGGGCGGGCCCCCTGGGTGCGCCACCACAAGCTACTATAAACACAAAATAGCCGGAAATACAGTCCAGAAGAATCTGGATTTCTATTTTATGAAGAGTCCCCTTCTCTAGGATCTATGACTAGACCACGCTAAGACTTAACCCACGTGACCGGAGAAAAGTACATTTACATCCGGCTTACATGCAGCAACCGTCCAATGAGAATGTTAATAATTATCTCCGGCTGATTCGCGATCGCGCGCATCACTCGGTCATCGCCATTTTGTTAGGCTTCCGAAAATTGAGGGGAAAACAGTCGTGCGAGAGTTGAGTCGCGAATTGGGTTTGAAAACCGGCCATTTCGATTTGGTTAATAATTTCAACGTAACAAATGAAACGAAGCCAAGACTATGTCGGTAGATTCAGACGTCTCAGTAGCCCGCCATTTACGAAGAAGGAAATGGAAGTACTGGTGAAGGCCGTCGAGAAGTATCCACACGTTGTAGAACATTGTGACGATATAAACCGATACAGCATTAAAACCGGTTGGGAAGAAATTACCAATATGATCAATGCTACTAATGATGGTTTCGTGCGAGCTTACCGAACCTGCCAAGTCAAATGGAAGCAAATGTGCTACCATTTAAGGACTAAAATCAGCGAGGTGGCAGCTCAAATGAACAAGAAAAAACCTTTTTCTGCGACCAACGTAGATCTGTTTCTGGAGGACGGTAACGATAGCCTCAATAATTTAGAAAAACGAATTCTAAGGTTGATGAAACTGTCGCCGTATGATCTCTCCAGATTATTCCAAAGAGAAGAGTATAAGCAGAACAGAATTTTAGTTCCGGACTTCGAAGTTCCACCTCAAAAATCCCTCGCACCCGTAGTAATTTCACCTAAAATATCTCTAACTCCCGTAACGATTGCTCCCCAAAATTATCCAGTTACCGTATCGATTGCGCCTCAAATTTCCTTAGCACCCGTAGCGATTACAAGTAAAATAGCCTTAGCACCTCAAAAATCCCTGGCACCCTTATCGATTGTGAAACCACAATCCACAGTTTCCGTTTTGAAGAAACCTGCACCTCAACAATCTTTGCTCAAATTACCAATTGTGAACAAACAAACGACACCCTTCTCTGTCAGTATCAGCTCGACTTCAAAAACCGAATCCGTTTCTCAAAAACTGCCTCAAACGTTTCCGCTACCTGACTTACCTCCTACAAGTTTCATTCCTGTGCAAGCTCAGAAAACAGTGGCCTTACTGCAATCAGTTGTTCCAGGACAGCTAATATTGATACCAAAACATTCTCAACCTCACACTATTACGACGAATCCTTCACTTAACGAGGTAATTGTACCTTCACACACTTCCTCGAATGTGCCAATTGTGCCAGCTACGAAAAGACCTGTAACATCAACCACAAACGTTGCTTCAAGTAATAAACGTTTGAAACCAATACTTCCTAAAGGATATTTAGCTTCCGATTCCAATGAAGAGGTGCTTCAAAGTTCGCTGGTATAATTATAGTTATTACAAACTCAATTAATTTTTCTTATTATCTTAGAACATAGATTCTAGGGAACTACACTTCAAGGATTGTGAAATTTGCCAAGAACCCAAAGTCCACAAAGATTCCGAGGTCCTAGGACATTGTCCTGCTATTGCAGAGGACACTGATGTGCAACACCAGGACCTTGACGCGGGTTGCGAGGTCGTGGACAGGTTACTTAGCAAACAGGAACATATCTACGAATCCCTGCAGGAAATGAACAAACTTCAACGAGAAATGATGGCGGATAACAAGTCGTTCTATAGTTCCATGCTGAACATGATTAAACAAAGAAACGACATCGAGCTAGCCAGATTGAAATTGGAAGCTCAAATTGCTGGAGTTGAAATAGGTATTGTCTCTGACGAAAAATAATTCGACGTCGCTAATTTCATGAAATGTTAATTTGTTTGTTACCCTAGTTAAATTACGTGTCAAATGTAAATAAACTTAAACGAAATTTTAAGTTTAACAATAGTTATTTATTGTCAATGTATATCACATTTGGGCTTGATTTCCAAACTAGTACCAGAGGTTTATAATATATTTCTAACGAGATACTTATTGATCTAGGCTATTAAAATGAAACATGTACATTTTCAGGCTCGACGTAGATTCCATCGGGCGCGAATTTCACGCCAAAACGCATCAAGTCTAAGACTTTACTCTTCATAATACAGTTCATAACCTTTTAAACTGTAAAAATTACACTGCATAGGATTAAATAGTTGATTTTCCTGACGTAATATGATGAATTTCGTCCCGCACTGTTGGCCGTTAGGAACTATGAAACTTGTGCTGAAATGGGATATTGAGAGCGATTGCTGCTAGGCCGACTTATATTCTTCTTGCTTGGTATGTGGTTTTGGAACCACGAGAATACTTTAAAACAGTACTCGTACACTAACGGAATGGACAAGCCCAACCTAAACATTAAACATATTCTCAAAAACCGTTTTCCATTCAAATATAGTAAAAAAATTAACATTAGTTTAAAGTAAAGCAATGTTTTACCATATTCCCATGTAACCTCCCACGGTACTGAATATTTCGATGAACTAGTAGTAATATACCATAAAATTTAATGCATTCGATATAGACTTAATGTGAATAGCTTTGGACTAATTAATACAGGAACATTTCAATTTCCCTAAACGTTTATTCCCATCCCTCTTCCGGAGAAAGAATGCGTAACTCACCCTACGTATGTCCAAAGGATCACGTATGGAGCGATCCTGTTAGGTAGGCTCCTATTAATGTCATCATAAACCTATCATAAGGTCCCCATAAGCAAAGGTCTAGGCCAAATTTTTTTCGATCACATACCCGTTATTAAGAGGTAGGTATTCAAAATCTGCAAATCCTAGTGGCCACATCCTCAATTAGGCATTTCCCCAAATGAATTTCGCATGGTGAATGCGCGGAAGGCGTGCGCGAACGTTTTTAAACTTAGAACCACGCGGGAGAAATCTCCGCCGCGAACCCTTAGCACCGTAGCCAAGGCTTAATCACAATTTAACCAATTAACCACTTTCAAAATTAAATGATTAATCAGAATCTAAAATTGGCTTTTAGAAATAAGATAACTTGTTCTGAAAGTATTTATTTTTCAAATTTGAGATTTAGACGCGTTTTGTGTGGCATTTATCAACCCGAGCGTGGCTATAGTGCTCTACCAAGTAAGATAATATTTTAGATGTAGAAATTTTGAAAACGAAGATGTCGCTACTGCCCTATCGTCGTACGTTAGTTTTCTTCTCTCCAGGACCTAGGAGGATTCAAGTTCCTTTTGGCCAGGACAACGCCGTTAACATGGGCCCCTATGGTAGACCTTTGCTTATGGGGACCTTATGACAGGCTTATGATGTCTTTAATATGCAACACTACTTTTTTGCGTCCGTTTTTTAAAAGTCGAAATAGTTATATCGTTAAAAGCTGTAAGATCAAGATGGCGTAGGTTATTATTTTTAAACATGTCAGCTCTTTGTGATACCTTCGCACATGCGCAGTACCTGTTATGCCTATTTTCCCCTTTAGAGGGATCCGAATAAGCGTTTTCGACCACTTTCATTAAATTACTTCCTTGTAATAATTAGACTAACAACTTGTAAGTACCAACTAACCGAAAATTTCAATTTATGTCGATAATGGGAATGGCAGTAAGGTCTCAAAAAAATGTTCAATTTGGAGAATCTAGTCTCCAATATTTCGCTATAAAACCGTTCAATTACTTATTAGAACAATTGGCGGACATATTTTCAAAAATTGGCTACTTACTTATTCGTCGTTTCAGTATTAGCGCGTTCTTTTTCCTATTTAAATGTTAATTCATTGAAATGAAACGTAAAAGCCTGGTTTTCACTAGGACCAAAACGCCACAACGGTGAGAGTCGACGCAAAAATATTGCATTAGGCCTAACGGGAATTTTTCGCGTCGACGTTCACCGTCGGTGCGCTTTTGCCCTAATGAAAACCAGCCTTAAGCCGTATGAAAACAACTGAGCGTTTTCCATTCGTTTGCTCGAGATTCACTCTTAATTTGTCTCTGACGATTCGATCGTATTTTTATCGAGCTAAGAAATTGCTTATCGATCCATTGATTGGTCGAAACCGTCAGATCAGTTTCGAGCGATCTCGATATTTGGAACTGGCGAAAATTGATCGGAGCAGATCACACCAATGGAACAAGGTAAGTTGATCGGGAGCAGGTAAATGGAAAACGCTGAAAGATTTACTGTGCGTGGCATAGTCTTCGATTGTACTGAGATGTGATATAACTCGGTTCTGAATGAGAGGTATTTTAAAGATATACAGATTACATAATTATAATAATTATAAACAGCAATGAATTAATATTTCAAACTTACGTGCAATCTCTAGGACAAAGTTTTCCGCATATCTCCATGTCTCCATCCAGAATACTGTTACAATATTCCACTAATTTGGAAAAAAAAAGGTGATTAAATGCTACTCTACAAAAAGCGATCCATCCGAATTTAGGAAGAGGCGATATATGCGAAACAATAGCTTTAAGGAAAGATTGCAAATAATTGGTGGTAAAAATTTATAATGCTAAAATGTCCTTCATTCCAAATTCGTTGATTTACACGTTTTTCAAGCAAATATGGGGATTTTGCTAAACTGATAGACAAATAATGATACAATATGAAACACATTTTTGATCTTGGGCAGCGGTTTTTTCTTCAGGAATTAGAGGATATAGTATCTACCGCAATTCTATCTATAGATATCGTAAGCAAGGCCATTTAACCGAAAACCGACGTTGGTGAAAGATTTTAGACATGTGACGTCTAAAATGGCATGCACTTGAACGTCGTTTCTACAACCCAATAAGAACGAAATTACAAACGCTGAGTTGTTCGACTGGAAGTACATTTACGGGTTCCGTTTACGATTGGTAGACAGTAAGGTACGCAACCCGTATCGATTAAAGAGATATTCTGCCAGCAATCCAACAAACAACTCTGATACAAAATCATTATTTTATTAAAGAGCTAACTAATTCTCCCGGATAAAAATGTTTGTTGGGAAATACTTACAAAGTAATGCGGATATTTCCCATTGAGTGATTTGTTATGACTATAGTCGTAGCAGTCCTTTTTCAAATACTGAATAGTCGACTGTTTGGAAAAATATTAATACTAATAATAGCATAGTATCAAAAGAAAAGGGAATGAAAAATACCCTTGTGAAGTACACCATGGAAATGCGGTCTGGTTCGGCGAAGAGGTCAACAAAGGTGGACTCCGGGTACATTTTAGGGTGGTGGATATTGACTTCCCAAACTAAGTCACTGAAGGCGACGTTTAAGTTACTTAAAAGATCCAGTTTTATTATAAGACCTATATTAAAGTGGTAATACTGTTACGACAACGCTTTTAAAATGGTCCAAGTAGATGGCTGGGTGCTGCGTATAACTATAAGTGACCGATTACGCCTCTAATTATCGAACTGACTGATCCCATGCAAAATCCAATCAATAAATTTAAAATGAATAAACTGATTAAGAGCAAAATTTGAAATGAATAAACTTGTTACGAGCAAACTTTAATATGAATAAACTTGTTACGAGCAAAATTTAAAATGAATAAACTTGTTACGAGCAAAATTTAATATGAATAAACTTGTCCCATGCAAAATTTCGAATTAATACGCTATAGATCAAGCAAAATTTTCAAATAATACAATGGTCCAAGCAAAATTTCAAAATAATAAACTATTCCAACCAAAAATTTAATCAAAAAAAATTGTTTCAAGCACAATTTTGCATTTAAAAACTGGTGAGATCAAATAAGAAAGTAGCTTGTTGAGCCATATTTCCGAGCCAGCTCAGAAGTACAAAAAATAATTAAACATTGATCGTCGGGATTCCACGCCGAAAACAATTTTCCGTTGTTGAGATAGTTATTGAGTGATAGACAAATGTAAAAATTCCATATAACTGGTAAAAAATTCTTTTTTCTAGAACAAACGGACCATTAAAATCGACCTTTTCGTACTTAACAATCCGGACAAGAGCGTAGCATGAACATGGTGACAATGTAGTCCCTGAAATTTAGACTGGGGGACAACCTTTGCAATCCCATCCGGGAAAATGCTTCTTTCAGCTCAGAATTAATGAACCACTTTCCGAAAAAATTAAGAAAAACGGAATATACCATTTTAATTAGATAGGAAAGAGCATGGTTAACGTACTAGGACGTCACTGAGCCATTACTCTATCCCAGTATTAGGGATTAGGGGTGGAAATGTATTCCCACAATTACTAAATGGCAATCCTTCAAAAAGGCCAATTAATAATAATAATAATAATAATAATAATCAGCTAGGCTAATACCCAAGGCACCACCTTAGGCCTAAGTCCTGGCGCCGAAATGTTGCTACGCCCCTGATTCCGAACCGTTTAGGAACTGACGAGCAAAGACTAGATGTAACATTCCGTTTTTGGCGGAAATTTCCGAGTTCGCAAGACATGAAAATGTCTTTCGGGTCGTGGTGCATTCGAAACAGCGTTGACGAATTCAGTGCCAATGTTAGGTCGTCCACTTGCTGGAGCTGAACCAAGGATATATGGTGAAATTGGCAAAAATTACAGAGAAATACAATTATCAATACAGCTAAATTTAACCGGTGCGAGGGGTATATACCTGATCTAACGAAACTTCAGTCATATTGATAAACGAAGCGTAGTATTTGGATAATTCGTCGCGTTTCCAGCTGTCAAAGTATTAAGTAATGAAACCATGTGCCAAACGTGCAAATGACACTAATTTGTGAACGATAAACAAAAATAACAAGTTCTTCGGGCTTCTGGAGTCGGACGTGAATACAGAAAATAATTTGCAGGACATGAATTAAGGGAAATTTAAAAGAAGTTGAAACATTTTAGGAAATACGCAACAATGGGTGCACTATGAAGAAAAAATAGAATGGTGAATAAAAATAATGTGCACAATGGAAAAATTGAAGTTCATAACCAAATGTGCACTAATTAAGAAAAAAAAGGAACTGAAAAGTTAGGAAATTATCAACAAAAACCATTGTCTAATATGTGCACAATAAAGAAAAATAACGTAGTCATTGGACTAATGGAACCTAACTTGAATACAAAAAAATCAATAATGGAAGATTAGTGCCCTAATTAAAGCCAATTAAAACCAGGGGAAAATTTTACGGACAATTTTACGAAGTGAATTAATAACCTAAATAAGCACAGACCCATTTTTGGAGCAGAGTGTGACGCTGGGTTTTGAATGCCTCTTGGGGAATTTAACTTCGACGTCCACGGTGGTCGGGTACTCGAGGTACATGGCGAAGTAATAATAGACCGTGTAGATGAAAGCCATGGTGCATACAATGAACACGACACCGCGGGAAGTCTGTAACTTGTCTGGGAAACTACTGCTGGTTGGTTGACAGTAACGACTCCTACCAGAACTACTGCAAGTTTGCTGGGATGAGGTCCTTTTGACCCTGAGAATGGTCTGGGTCCTATTAGGGTCACTCTTCATTTTGAGACTACGACTCCCAAAGAACCGATCATGGGAAAAAGCGAGCCAATGCCGCGAGAACCGAACCTTAAGGATCTTTAGTCCATTAACGGAAAAGCATTAGAAGGGCAAACATGGGCGAATGAAATTAAACGACTTGTTAACAATGGAAAACCATTAGGATTTCTACGTTGACCTAAGAAACATAGCGTTCCTTTTAAAATATTACGTGCCTAATACTTAAGACTAACCCAACATGTACTTGTAATTAAGGAAATGTATTGAACTTAGTACACAAGACGGAAATGTGTTTCTGCACTTCTATCAGACATTCGTGTCAGATACATGTATTATTCGAATCAATATTGATTTTAATTTATGTACAGAATGTTTCTTATAACTCTGACCCAAATGTAGGGACCTGTTTTTTAAAATAAAAATTACTAGTGGTCTTAGAAGTCTTTCTTCTTTTAGGTACAACCGAGTGTATGGATAATGACTATGTTGAGACGATCGGCGGACATCATGGTTGAATTCCCCCCACCCTGGTCTTAGACGGGGGAAGTAAAAACGTTACCGAAGTGTCCTTCAATCGCATCGGGAGACGTAAGTATTAGAGAGCCAATGCGATACCGGGCTGATAAGATTTATTTTGGGAAAATAGCTTATTTTTCGAGTATGAGTGAGATACGGAACAACGCAAAAATTCATCTCAATATAGTCATTCTCAATAAGTAGAAGCAAATACATTCTTGGTAAAAGGTTATATTTTAGTATTTAAGAATTAAAAAATTAATTTCCTACTACAAATATTTGGAAATTATTAATTAATTAAATTAAACCTTATTCGTTATTTCATTTCATGAAGAATTCTGTTCCTCAGAACTTTTTGAACGGATTTGCCAAAAATTCGAAGGGAAGAATCTAAAATTCAAAAGTCCACTTTGGAAGAACGTCAACAAGTTTCAGAGCCAAAGTTTTAAACAACGGAAGAACAGCTAATTGCTCGTTCATGAGTTTTGAGAATTCTATTCCTTTTGTTTGAACAATTGATATTGGTGGAGGTAAAAATCGTGAAGGAAGAACCGTAAAAATTGAACTTCTAGTTGGACAGCAACAGAGTTCATTCGGGCACCAATTTTGGTGAAATATTGACTAGTTCCGCAAACCCAGGCGCTGTCTTTATCCGTGCATCTCACTCATTTCAGGTTTTATTTATACAGGGTGTTACGGATAAGAGTACCGAAACTTTTTATATGCATTCTATGGGTCTCTATGAGTAAACAAAATGGGTCCTAAAGTGCTTCGTTTCAGAGATATGGGCTCCCAAAAAAATACCCAAAAAACCGGACACAGCCTTAAATCTGGCAAACAATATTCTTCCTTGAACCAAATTGTTTTCATTAAAATATCAATTGTTTTTTATCCATGAGGCGAGAAACTTTAATAACAAGTGGAAAAAGTGCATTAATGTCCTTTTAGAAGTAAAATGAGTTTGAAGACAAAGCCATTTTAATTTTATTGACACGGTTCCAAATAAAATAAAATCATTTGTCGTTACGAACGATTTTAATTATCAAAATTAAAGATACAAATGTCATAAGATTTCTAAAAGAATGCTTTTAAGTTTGTTAATATGGCACGTCCAAGAACGCTTATTGGGTTAGAAGTTCAAAGATTCAATCGTTCGTCTATTTGGTAAACCCAGCCGAAATATTATTTGTATCTCTCTCCAGGTTACATGCCAATCACAAAAAAAAACAATGTTTAAACTTTGTGTCGATCTGACACCAGTCTTTAAGGAATCTACTGCTGGTTGAATCTTTGAGCTTCAAACCCATTTTTCTTGAGCCCGTCCGTGCAATAAGCGTTCCTAGACCAATGTGCCATATTAGCTACAAAACGAATTAGACCATTTTAAAACCATTCCCTTAGAATTTTTATTACATTTGTATCTTTAAATTTAATAATTAAAATCGTATCACTAAATTAAAATGGCTTTGTCTTCAAACTCATTTTACTTCTAAAAGGACATTAATTAACTTTTGCCACTTGTTATTAAAGTTTCTCGCCTCACGCTGTGTTTTTTTAGGTATTTGGCGAATACCAAATACGTCGGGTTTTGGGAACCATCTGTCGGATCGAATTTCGAAAATGAGCAAATAATTTGACCAAATAGCGCGACGTTTAAAAATTTCGACCAAATTCATTTTTTTGTCAAATTATTCTATCAAATACCAAATTATAGCTTGAAAAAAGGTTTTAAAGCCTTAAAACAGCTGTTCCCAAAAGGTGTTCCGCGGAACCCTGAGATTTCATGGAAGGGTCACAGGGGTTCCGAGAATTTGCAACGCGGCCATCTTCATTTGTGTCCAGACTCTTTTAAGATAAGTAAAAAATGAGTTGAGGTTCCGCCAGAATTAGTCGGATAATTTAGGGTTCCATAGCCGAAACAAATTGGGAACCGCTGCCTTAAATGATTTAAAGGGAGTAGTATTACCGTTGTGTATGATTTAGTAGGTTTTTCCAAGCTTAGAAAATACGTCGCTTCTGCCTTTCGCTAATATCGCTAATGAGTAAAACGATTACAATATACAGCTTCAGAAAATAAGACACTTCTAGTTTTTTCCTCACGAACAACCACACGCCAGTAGCAGCTGTACTCCAGTATCTACCCACTACCTAGTAGTAGCTGCCGTTTGACCTTTCTTCCCAAAAAATAACATTCGTCAAGGGGGGTCGAAGTATGTGAATGTTAAGAGGGGGTCGAGAAGGGGGTGGGAATTTAGTACGGTCAAAGGTAGGCCCAAGGGGGGTATGGACCCGGAAACCCCCCCTTGTCTACGCCACTGTCACTCGCCTCACTGGTCTAAATGCTGTATAATTATCTTAGAGTTTCAACTAGTCTAGATATTATGGAATCAACCCTCCCAAAATGGTTTATTTCACTCTATAGTGTTTACATCTACTTCATAGTTATCTTGTGCCCATACAATGCATTCCTATTTACAAACGTCAAGATAACTTGCAAGTTTAAATTTTGTTTGCTTCGTCACTCGTGACCTTCGGTTACGTCGCGCAGAAAAGGACGCTAGGTTTTTTGTTTACTAACTTACGTTGTTAGTGCCCTCTGGCGGTAGAAATTTGTTGCAAATACCAAATAATTTGAAATATTTGGATTAAAATCGACAAAATCAAATTAAATTTTTTTTAAATAGAATAGTCGGTTTTTCAAAGTTCACTATTTGGTATTCTAGAATTTTAAAAACTAGAATTCGATTTGTCGGTGCGAATAGTTTAACCTAAAAATGACCAAATAATTTGGTCAAATCGAATAATGACGAATACTTTGCACAGCCCTACCTCACGGATAAAAAACAATTGATAGTTTAATGAAAACAATTTGGTTCAAGGAAGAATATTGTTTGCCAGATTTAAGGCTGTGTCCGGTTTTTGGGGTAGTTTTTTGGGAGCCCATATCTCTGAAACGAAGTACTTTAGGACCCATGTTTATTGGATCTTTTTTACTCTTATCCGTAACACCCTGTATAGTTACGGTGGGAAAGTTATCGATAGTAACATTTGACCAAATACTGGCGTTATTTATTTCGGCAACCTCAAATTTTCGATTGTCTAGAACTTCATAGATGGTTTTTCCCTGAGCTTCAAGATGAGTTTCATATGAGTCATGGGGCAAAATTACTCACGAAGGTTCTTTACTAAAAGGCGCCATTCATCTTTCAACTCGATTGTAAGCGTTACGACCAGGGGCATTTGTAGCTAATAACATACAATCAAGATAATGTTTTTTAAAATAGTGTTTAACATTCTGGTACCTAAGATATTCGTCTGGACCTCAGTCTACGGTAAAAATAAATACTGATTTCAAACAATTCTGACTGGTCTTAAGGCCTTTTCACACGAGCCAACATTTTGACCCAACTAGATGAGTCAACTTGACTGAATAAGTGTATCTAACGCTTTCTTCTCCTGATAAATAAAATTATTATTAAAGTTGAGTGAACTAGTTGGTTCGTGTGAATAAAAGTTCGATGAGTTGATCCACCAAAAAAGTACGCGAGAAAAAAATGGATCACTGCTCCATTTTTGCTGACTCAGCATTTTGATTTGAAAAGTTGACTCGTGTGAAAAGGTTACACAGTCAAACCTTTTTAGTGTGAGTATGTGGTTGAAGGGGAATGTTTACCATAGCGTAATGTTATATAAGTCGGGCCAGAGTAGGTGTCTACCTCACACGGTTATCTTTTATGACTATGGCCCTCATACAAGTTGCTCCGCGATCACCTAGTCGTGGTCTGGAAGTGTTACGCATTATTCTACATACATGAGCAACGGCACTTGTTTTGGTTAAAGCAATTGGTACTCTAGCTTTATCATCTTGACTGATAAAACCAACTTAATTTGTCCCCAAGTTCTTCTAGATTGTGGATGTACATAACTTTGTTTTTGGGTGACTCGAAAGTCGTTCAATTCCCGCTTTCTTGGTTTGATCTCGAAATTTCTTTGACCTTTTAGCATTATCAACTTTGCACTCTAGGTCTTTTTAGAGACATGACAGGCGGCATTTCTTGGCATTTAGTTATTTCTATGGGCCAGTTAAAATAAGCCCGGTTGACTGTCTTTTTAACAGACCAATAATATCTCCAGTAAAAACTTAAATCTGTCGCCTGAGCTCTTCTTCATCTTTGGCTTTAAATACTACCAGTTTGGAGCTGTCTGATGAATCTTCAGGTGCAGATTCCCCTCCGTGAGAACATTCATCACAGTTTTTAGTGATGATTCAATAGGGATGTCCTTCTTAATTGATGTCTGCGTTCGATGGATTCTAATTTGTCTAAGAGTCCACTTTTCTTAAGCGCAATAGCACCCCACTCTTCTACTCAAACAAATTCTTAAGTTCAAACTTAAGAGTCACTGAACAGGCTTTATCTTTATTGAATTCAATTTCTGTACTTGCTGTGGTGTTTTTACGGGGGAACTATTTTTGGTATGAGGGAGTAAATAGTGACTCCCTAGTAGCTGTGTTTAAGAATCACACAAAAATCATTGCGAATTGGATTAAAAAATTCGTGTCTTTAAACGTGGAACTCTTAGACTGATCATTTTAGACTTCGTTAAAATTAACTGCAGGGAGCATAGAAATGGAAATTGGACCCAAATTCTTCTAATTACTAAAAAGAAAAGAGGTAAATTGCTTTTGGGAGATATAACTTTGGGTAAATTGCTTTTGGGAGATATAACTTTGGGGAAATTGCTTTTGGGAGATATAACTTTGGGGAAATTGCTTTTGGGAGATATAACTTTGGGGAAATTGCTCTAGGGAGATATAACTTTGGGTAAATTGCTCTTCGGAGATATAATTTTGGGTAAATTGCTTTTGGGAGATATAACTTTGGGTACATTGCTCTTGGGAGATATAACTTTGGGTATATTTCTCTTCGGAGATATAACTTTGGGTATATTGCTCTTGGGAGATATATAACTTTGGGTACATTGCTCTTGGGAGATATATCTTTGGGGAAATTGCTCTTGGGAGATATATAACTTTGGGTATATTGCTCTTGGGAGATATATAACTTTTGACTTCCTAAGCTGTACCCATACGTACAATTCCTGTTCCAAGGAGCTTCTGGTGGAAATTGTTTTGGAAGAAAACGAGAGCATTGAATGGAAAAATACAAATACATTTTGCAATTTTAACCGATAGATCGCGCCACTAAAGGTCGTTTTACCTAGCGTTATTTCTCGGATAAATCATGTCTTACATGATATTGAAATCTTTGCTAAGATATTACTGAAAATAGAGTCGCCATACACTTCTAGCTGTCATTAAATAAAAATGTTTAAATATCAACACCATTGTTCCTTCATGAGTTTTGAAACCCGCTGCTTTGTGTCAGTGTAGTCAATTACAGCGTGTACGAACGATTTCCAGTTACTAAATATCACTTGATCAATGGAATATCGACCTCAAAGGAGACGCAGTCGCCATCTATCTGAAAATAAATGAAATATACAGTTTCGTTTTTTCAAAAATAGGAAATAAAAATAAATCTATCTAAATGTCTAAATAACTTAAAATAAGGCAAAAT
This sequence comes from Leiobunum rupestre, assembly GCF_980474605.1. Classification (NCBI taxonomy): domain Eukaryota; kingdom Metazoa; phylum Arthropoda; class Arachnida; order Opiliones; family Sclerosomatidae; genus Leiobunum; species Leiobunum rupestre. Next base: position 30,848,172 of record NC_143392.1, on the reverse strand, counting down.
GAAATAGGCTATTTTAAATGACTACATGTATTGCTAAGGTAAAATCAAAGTAAATAAGCCGTAATAGAAATTAGTATGACACTTCCTATTCTGCCGAGGCTATTTTTTGTTTAATTCTCTTAGTCAATTGAAATCGTCACCATCAGCGAAGGCTTATTGGAAATTAATACTCTTTCAATATTAAAATTAACGCTTACGGTATTTATTTCCCACAATTAACCAGGAAACTCCAGACTCTCCAGAGCCACTAAGGTACGGACCACGATTGAATATTTCAATTTTCAATTTCAAATATTATATTAAAATAAACCGTTGGGAAAATATAAAATTCACCAAAGCCGCCGCGAGATGGCGACGTTTCAAGAAATCTTGTTCCGGATTTGTATCGGTAAAGGGGGTAAAATTGAGGGGACGGTAAAATATCAGGCAGCCTCGTTTGAAACAAACCTCTTCAACTCGTAGTATAGTAAAATGTATTAGAGAGAACAATCCCTGTCAGGTTATTTAATCCATGCTTAGACGAAACAAAAACAAGTCATTAAATCCGAAGCCAAAACTGACTAAATATTACAAACATTATTTACAATTCTGAAGGTACTTAATTTAAAATTTGAGACGAGCAGTTATCATCCATCAACGTAACCAACCGTAGAATCATTCTGTCAACAAAGGGAGATTTCATTGGTCGAATTTCAGATGTCCGTATAGTTATGCAAATTTTGTAATGATCATTTGTCCGAATTAATAATAATAATAATCAGATAGGCTAATACCCAACTCTAGAAAGTGGTTAAAATTCTGAAAACATATTTACATTTTTTCACTGTTTTTAATGCGTTACCCTGAGCTTAAAGGTCCACATAATCGTTTGAAAAATGCACAGCAAATTTCAGGTAGATTCTCCCGTTTCCCAAAGCATTCTGTTGCCATTTAATATTGGCATATGTAACATAATTACTCATAAGTGTGCCTCTGTTTAACATCTCTGTATTAAAAATTTTAATGAGACCTTGTTTCACAGACACCAAAGAAAATACAGCACTAACGTCGCGTAAAACTGGTTTTAACTTCCTTCCCTCCCCGCCAGAACTATTTTTGATGAGGATAAAACCGTTATCGACTGGGAAATGACGTCAATTACGTCATATCCTTGCAACAAGGTCTCATTGAGAAAAAGTATTGGGTATGTTGGTTGAATAGGGGAAGTTGTCTAACATAACCTAAGTTTATTTTATTTATCAGGGACATAGCCCCCGTATTCCCTTCCAAGGGCTCCATCCCTGTCCACGACGAGACCCTGGACCACCATTCTCATAAAGCACGGTGAGCTAACTGGAATCGTACCGAGTTATATTTCCTTATTGCCACCTAAAGTAACTAAAAGTCCCAAAAATTAAGTAACTTCCAATTCGTAGATATGGAACGAAAAGGTTGTTAAATTCGTACTCGTACACATGAAACGAACACACCGTTGTTAAATTCGTACTCGTACACATGGAACGAACACACCGTTGTTAAATTCGTAATCGTACACATGGAACTAACACACCGTTGTTAAATTCGTACTCGTACACATGGAACGAACACACCGTTATTAAATTTGTACATATGGAACATTGGAACGAACAGGTTGGTAATATCGTACATATGGAACGAACCAACCGTTGTTAAATTCGTACATATGGAACGAAAAGGTTGTTAAATTAGTACATATGGAGCGGAAAGGTTGTTATATTCATACATATGGAACGAAAAGATTATTAAATTCGTACATATGGAGCGGAAAGGTTGTTATATTCATACATATGGAACGAAAAGATTATTAAATTCGTACATATGGAGCGGAAAGGTTGTTATATTCATACATATGGAACGAAAAGATTATTAAATTCGTACATATGGAGCGGAAAGGTTGTTATATTCATACATATGGAACGAAAAGATTATTAAATTCGTACATATGGAGCGGAAAGGTTGTTATATTCATACATATGGAACGAAAAGATTATTAAATTCGTACATATGGAGCGGAAAGGTTGTTATATTCATACATATGGAACGAAAAGATTATTAAATTCGTACATATGGAGCGGAAAGGTTGTTATATTCATACATATGGAACGAAAAGATTATTAAATTCGTACATATGGAGCGGAAAGGTTGTTATATTCATACATATGGAACGAAAAGATTATTAAATTAGTACATATGGAGCGGAAAGGTTGTTATATTCATACATATGGAACGAAAAGATTATTAAATTAGTACATATGGAGCGGAAAGGTTGTTATATTCATACATATGGAACGAAAAGATTATTAAATTAGTACATATGGAGCGGAAAGGTTGTTATATTCATACATATGGAACGAAAAGATTATTAAATTAGTACATATGGAGCGGAAAGGTTGTTATATTCATACATATGGAACGAAAAGATTATTAAATTAGTACATATGGAGCGGAAAGGTTGTTATATTCATACATATGGAACGAAAAGATTATTAAATTAGTACATATGGAGCGGAAAGGTTGTTATATTCATACATATGGAACGAAAAGATTATTAAATTAGTACATATGGAGCGGAAAGGTTGTTATATTCATACATATGGAACGAAAAGATTATTAAATTAGTACATATGGAGCGGAAAGGTTGTTATATTCATACATATGGAACGAAAAGATTATTAAATTCGTACATATGGAGCGGAAAGGTTGTTATATTCATACATATGGAACGAAAAGATTATTAAATTAGTACATATGGAGCGGAAAGGTTGTTATATTCATACATATGGAACGAAAAGATTATTAAATTAGTACATATGGAGCGGAAAGGTTGTTATATTCATACATATGGAACGAAAAGATTATTAAATTAGTACATATGGAGCGGAAAGGTTGTTATATTCATACATATGGAACGAAAAGATTATTAAATTAGTACATATGGAGCGGAAAGGTTGTTATATTCATACATATGGAACGAAAAGATTATTAAATTAGTACATATGGAGCGGAAAGGTTGTTATATTCATACATATGGAACGAAAAGATTATTAAATTCGTACATATGGAGCGGAAAGGTTGTTATATTCATACATATGGAACGAAAAGATTATTAAATTCGTACATATGGAGCGGAAAGGTTGTTATATTCATACATATGGAACGAAAAGATTATTAAATTAGTACATATGGAGCGGAAAGGTTGTTATATTCATACATATGGAACGAAAAGATTATTAAATTAGTACATATGGAGCGGAAAGGTTGTTATATTCATACATATGGAACGAAAAGATTATTAAATTCGTACATATGGAGCGGAAAGGTTGTTATATTCATACATATGGAACGAAAAGATTATTAAATTAGTACATATGGAGCGGAAAGGTTGTTATATTCATACATATGGAACGAAAAGATTATTAAATTCGTACATATGGAGCGGAAAGGTTGTTATATTCATACATATGGAACGAAAAGATTATTAAATTAGTACATATGGAGCGGAAAGGTTGTTATATTCATACATATGGAACGAAAAGATTATTAAATTAGTACATATGGAGCGGAAAGGTTGTTATATTCATACATATGGAACGAAAAGATTATTAAATTCGTACATATGGAGCGGAAAGGTTGTTATATTCATACATATGGAACGAAAAGATTATTAAATTAGTACATATGGAGCGGAAAGGTTGTTATATTCATACATATGGAACGAAAAGATTATTAAATTAGTACATATGGAGCGGAAAGGTTGTTATATTCATACATATGGAACGAAAAGATTATTAAATTAGTACATATGGAGCGGAAAGGTTGTTATATTCATACATATGGAACGAAAAGATTATTAAATTCGTACATATGGAGCGGAAAGGTTGTTATATTCATACATATGGAACGAAAAGATTATTAAATTAGTACATATGGAGCGGAAAGGTTGTTATATTCATACATATGGAACGAAAAGATTATTAAATTCGTACATATGGAGCGGAAAGGTTGTTATATTCATACATATGGAACGAAAAGATTATTAAATTAGTACATATGGAGCGGAAAGGTTGTTATATTCATACATATGGAACGAAAAGATTATTAAATTAGTACATATGGAGCGGAAAGGTTGTTATATTCATACATATGGAACGAAAAGATTATTAAATTAGTACATATGGAGCGGAAAGGTTGTTATATTCATACATATGGAACGAAAAGATTATTAAATTAGTACATATGGAGCGGAAAGGTTGTTATATTCATACATATGGAACGAAAAGATTATTAAATTCGTACATATGGAGCGGAAAGGTTGTTATATTCATACATATGGAACGAAAAGATTATTAAATTAGTACATATGGAGCGGAAAGGTTGTTATATTCATACATATGGAACGAAAAGATTATTAAATTAGTACATATGGAGCGGAAAGGTTGTTATATTCATACATATGGAACGAAAAGATTATTAAATTAGTACATATGGAGCGGAAAGGTTGTTATATTCATACATATGGAACGAAAAGATTATTAAATTCGTACATATGGAGCGGAAAGGTTGTTATATTCATACATATGGAACGAAAAGATTATTAAATTAGTACATATGGAGCGGAAAGGTTGTTATATTCATACATATGGAACGAAAAGATTATTAAATTAGTACATATGGAGCGGAAAGGTTGTTATATTCATACATATGGAACGAAAAGATTATTAAATTAGTACATATGGAGCGGAAAGGTTGTTATATTCATACATATGGAACGAAAAGATTATTAAATTAGTACATATGGAGCGGAAAGGTTGTTATATTCATACATATGGAACGAAAAGATTATTAAATTCGTACATATGGAGCGGAAAGGTTGTTATATTCATACATATGGAACGAAAAGATTATTAAATTCGTACATATGGAGCGGAAAGGTTGTTATATTCATACATATGGAACGAAAAGATTATTAAATTCGTACATATGGAGCGGAAAGGTTGTTATATTCATACATATGGAACGAAAAGATTATTAAATTAGTACATATGGAGCGGAAAGGTTGTTATATTCATACATATGGAACGAAAAGATTATTAAATTCGTACATATGGAGCGGAAAGGTTGTTATATTCATACATATGGAACGAAAAGATTATTAAATTAGTACATATGGAGCGGAAAGGTTGTTATATTCATACATATGGAACGAAAAGATTATTAAATTAGTACATATGGAGCGGAAAGGTTGTTATATTCATACATATGGAACGAAAAGATTATTAAATTCGTACATATGGAGCGGAAAGGTTGTTATATTCATACATATGGAACGAAAAGATTATTAAATTAGTACATATGGAGCGGAAAGGTTGTTATATTCATACATATGGAACGAAAAGATTATTAAATTCGTACATATGGAGCGGAAAGGTTGTTATATTCATACATATGGAACGAAAAGATTATTAAATTAGTACATATGGAGCGGAAAGGTTGTTATATTCATACATATGGAACGAAAAGATTATTAAATTAGTACATATGGAGCGGAAAGGTTGTTATATTCATACATATGGAACGAAAAGATTATTAAATTCGTACATATGGAGCGGAAAGGTTGTTATATTCATACATATGGAACGAAAAGATTATTAAATTAGTACATATGGAGCGGAAAGGTTGTTATATTCATACATATGGAACGAAAAGATTATTAAATTCGTACATATGGAGCGGAAAGGTTGTTATATTCATACATATGGAACGAAAAGATGATTAAATTAGTACATATGGAGCGGAAAGGTTGTTATATTCATACATATGGAACGAAAAGATTATTAAATTCGTACATATGGAGCGGAAAGGTTGTTATATTCATACATATGGAACGAAAAGATGATTAAATTCGTACATATGGAGCGGAAAGGTTGTTATATTCATACATATGGAACGAAAAGATTATTAAATTCGTACATATGGAGCGGAAAGGTTGTTATATTCATACATATGGAACGAAAAGATTATTAAATTCGTACATATGGAACGAGCAGGTTGTTAAATTCGTACACTTCTAATAATAGAAACTGCACATTTACGCGTTTTTCGACGTTTTGGAGGCCAAATTTTGACGGCCGATTACTCGGATACGGTTCAATTTAGGAAAACGTTTCTTAGAACCTTTTTCGCTCCTTGTTACACAAAGAACACGTCTTCTCTGAAACACTCTGTATAGTAATTGAATTAATAATATAAGATTCGTGTTTATTTGGGTTCCTTCAGATATCGAAGTAGCGATCACCTTGGGCTGTGTTATTTAGATACTTTAAAGTTAAATGACGGCACTTGTACATATAAATATTGAAGAATTATTTAAAAATTATAAACCACTGTATGTACAATAAAATTTAAGTTTTATTAAAAAACTAGACGACTAGTTTCGTTCAGGTATGATCGCTAGCGATCCCGTTACACACCAATTTATACAAATTATAAAAAACAGTTTCACTGGTAAAAAACCTCTACATTTATACAGTCAAAAAAATATATATATAAACAACATATGCAATTTAATTTTTAATTTTATAGCGAAAAAACAACTAACAATTTTTATTTATTCCACAATGCCGCAATGAGACTACCTGGGCCGTCATCTCTATTTAAGACACCAGACTGGATTTTTCGTTTTTTGGCAATTTCTAACGATTCTCTTACGTTTAATTTTAAATAATGGTCAGTTTTAAATAATATACTTATGTTATCAAAATTAGGTTGGTGTTTTGTCACTGCCCCGGAAATCTGCATGCTCACACAGCGGCCTATTCTCCATCAATCAAGATAACGCGCTTAAAGCCATTCCACAAGAGATCCGCCCAGACAAGGGGAGCCTACTGTTTAAAACGAGGGACCACCCTTTTATTTTATGAAGGGAACTAGAGTTACTTTACTATCAAAATAGACATAAATTTGGGAACCATCAAAATCGAAACGTAAGCTGCAAATTTTCCTGACACGAGCTGTCTTCTTAAATTAAACCTCTTGGTTGTGTTCTAAAATCAATCTATTAAAAGTAGGTTGACGGAATGTATTTGCTCTGTCACGGTCTATGAAGACGCTTTATAACTCAAAATCATTGTTGCCTGAAGTACCGTTCAAACTATGCAATTTTATTGGTGCCAAATTAGTTGTTCATATCTGATATACCAATTAATTGGTCACCCAATACTGGTAACAATTTACCAACAAACAATTCAATATTTGTGTATCGCAATCAGCGGCGGCGATCGGAAAGCATTTCTGTGGGGGCACGAGCAAATAATTTTTTATCCAAAAATCCATATACTTAAAACTTAAGCAAGAAAATGTACAGCTTAAAATTTTTCTTACTATAAATATATAAGTGTCCTTTCTAATATCTCATCCGTCAATGAATACTTTGATAATAAAAGTTAAGTCGATATCTTTAGAAAAATATCTGCGTACATGGATAGATAATTAAGCCTTTCTTGGCCACATACTTTACGAAGGTATTTTAGGTAAAAAAGGGCACACAACACGGCGATTTTTTGTTTGGATAAATCTATCGAAATTAATTTTACGGTTATATCATCTTAATGCTACTCGCATCTGCAATCTCAAAATAACTTCTGTAAAAAGACTGAATTCGGTCCTAAATGAAGGCAGTGAGATTATACATTTTTCCCCGATTGCTATTTTCCCAAATTTTATTTCGGTGGGGGCTCTGCCCCCGTTTGTTTTTCCCTGTGGGGACTCGAGGGATCGCCGTCACTGGTCGCAATAGTACGACAGTTACTCACAAGAGGGCTTATGATTTGGCTTCCTCCAATGCTATTATTCTGAGGGGTCCGACTTTCATGCAAATCCCGTACACTCTAGAGAAAAATTATTTTAGAAATCTGCTTCAAAATTCTGAAAATTCATAATAATAATAATATTAATAATCAGGCATCAACTTAGACCTAAGTCATCGAGTCACTTTTAAAGCCATTAATTCTGTTGGCAGGGTTACAATGCGTAAGAGGGTGGTGGCAGGCCCTTCATGCCACGTGAGCCAACAGCTCCCTACACTAACTATTACCGTTAACTTGCAAAATCAACACAGAAGGAGTTTTTCCGATTTTTCACAAGTTTGGCGAAAGTGCTAATTATTAATCTGCCTAAAATAGCCGATATCCACACGAACATCGTGCTCTAAAATTTCAAAATCAGTTTCTGATTTCTGAAATCACTTTGAGATTCAAAATCCCGTAAGAAAAATTTGCAAATGTTTTTTTTTCCCGTCTGCTTGGTTGTTTCCTATATGAAATTTAGGAATTAGGTTTAGGCTGTCAAAATTATTGTCTGCTATTTCGATAATAGCACTATTATATTATAGTAAGCAGAGGCATCTAACGTTTCAAAGTTTCCGCGTCCGTGACGTTACGGAATAGATTAGCTGGATACGTTTATTGACCAAACTAATTGGTCTTGAAAAGTCTGAACGGCCCTTTGAGACTAAAGTGCTAGTGGGTAAATTTTAATATCCCTCTGAACTTCATTAAATGATCAATAGATGACGTTGGTAGGCTGTCGTAGCTTTTTTTATAATAATAATCAGCTGGGTTAATACCCAAGGCAACACCCTAGACCTAAGTCATCGAGCGACTTTTAAAGCCTTTAATTCGGGTGGTCAAGTTACAATGCGTAGGAGGGTGCTTGCAAGCCACGCGAGCCAACAGCTCCCTTCACTAACTATTACCGTTAACCTCAACAAGTTTTTATGGAACGGAATACCCCTTAAACCAGTGGGGAGAGAACTTGCAAACTCAACGAGGAAGGAGTTGTTCCGAGTTTTCACCCAGTGCCACAAGTTGGGATCGAACCCAGCTCCTCTTGCTGCGAGGTGAAAGTGCTAACCACTCCGCCACCCCACCTTTAGTGGCGCTATTTGGAAATAATGTAATACAACAACAAGGATCTCACAACATACGGACTTTGCACGGTAGCTCGCTAAGAAAAACCAGCTGGTTAATTTACACTAAGAAAAAAATTAAGCGTTTTATGTCCAATCGTAAAGCAGCGTTCAGACTATGTGAAAATATTACGTTAGCATCGGTCGTGTCGTTTCGGTTATGTTGGTCGCGTCGGTTCGTTCATTTCACTGTTCAGAAAGGAACCAACCTTGCACGGAGATTAACATAAAAAGTGATTGTTCATCCAATCAGAGCTCAGTAATAACGGCGGAAAAATTGAAATAATTTTTTATCCACCTCTGATTGGTTATAGTATTTCGATGGTTCTAAAGGTCGCCACTACCTAGAGTCAGCGCTGATGAGGCATAAGGCTATATGCCTGCTATGAACTTTTTGAGCGGAACGAAATGAAAAAATGTAATCGACACGCGCGAAAATTTAAAGTCTCTGTTGAGAAGTCTGAACGGTGTAAGAAATCGAAAGAACCGACACGACCGACGCAAACGTAATATTTTCACATAGTCTGAACGCAGCTTAATTAGTCTTTGATTGTATATTCTTTTAAAACAGGGTTACCGTGTTCTTTTGAACGTAGAAGAGTATATTATTACGAATGACCTTCGACTAGATAGTTACGTCATTGTGTTATTATAAATTTAAATTTTAAGCTCGTAAATAGTTTTACTTAAATAATATTTTGTAAGACCTTAAAAGATTGCAGTTCAATTTTGTGTAAGACACTATACTCTAATCTAACATTACTTTATCCAATGGACTGACAGTGACTCGCTGTTACGTTTTAGGAGTTGCTGGTACGGTATGATACGCTTTGTGACGATGAGTAAAATTACTTTAGACGTAACTAAAAGATACAAAATATTAAATGAGCATATATAATATTTAACTAACTAAACCCTAATCCCTAGAGTAGAGGTTGTATAGCTGGCCTTTCTGGGGCCCCAAAACTGGCTGGGGGCCCTGGGCTGTAGCCCATTTAGCCCATGCCTTAAGACGGCCCTGCTAAGAAGCCTACTACAATCCCGACTCAAGTCCAACCAATTAAGTTAACTATGTTCGATTTTTTTTATCAGTGTTAGTTTTCATTTTTCAAAAGATAAAAACAAAGCGATGGCGAACGTTGAGCAAAAAATTTTGGTTAGGCCTAGGACAATTTTTGGTCGTTGACGCAAAAAGTTTCCGTTGGGCCTAATACTAGTTTTTCGCTTCGATACTCTCTTTATCGGGGCGTTTTTGCACTTTTGAAAACCAGCCCTTACAAGGATCACATAAAGAGTACCTTATACTTCCATGCTCTGTGTATAAATTATTCCTAGCGAATTTGACTCTAGTGATGTTCATCGTATAGTGATGGCGCTAGCCTTGGAGTAATAAAGCCTTCGGGAGTAGCGAATTGGGGAGTTTTGTTTCATCAGTGGCTGCCCACCGATTCGGATTAATTTTCACCTGGCGCCACCTATATTCAGATCAGAGAACTACGCCCCAATATGTTCTAAGTTTTATTTTTTGTATATAGATGTCACCAGAAGAAAATGAACGGTGCTGGCAGCTAGCCTTTAAACACGCTAACGCAGTGTTGTGTACAAATTTAATTGGACGAGCCTTTACGCTGAAAGTTTTACGGAAAGGGGGAAGACAATTCCGAATTTTCCCTTCCTATCGCAACAGGCGCTAAAGCGTCTAACCAATGAAAAGTGTACGCAAGAAAATGCACGACTTTGTGTGGGTGCAGTTTTTGTTGCTCCTAGCCTGCAGGCACTGATGAAAACAAACTCCCTACCCGTTTGCTTCTCCCGCAGGCTTCATTCTTCCAAGCTTCGCAGTATAATTCCATTAAGCTTTAAATTAGTTTATATTTCCTGGGGCACGATATCCCGTGGTAAAAAACATCAACCCCCAAAAGTGTAATTAATTTTTTCTGGGGGCCTCGAATCGTCGATAAATTGTGGCCATACCTATAATAAGAAAAAATTAATTAGATAAAATGGCTGATGGGAAATTGCAAACTCTCTAAGGCAAACATAACGCTTTGACAGCCAAGCTAGGAAGTTGCGACTAAAGTGTATATATATCCTAAGTGATGGAGTAGTTTTTAAACTAGTTGAAAAAGGTTTGAGGGCATTGGAAATAGATTATTATACAGTAAAAAAGGTGCTATAAAAACTCAGCTGCTGCCAATAATTCGATATGGATTCCCAGACCTTGTACTGGAAAATAATTTAATTTTATGAGCAAAGGCTTAGTAAAAACAACCACTCTTAGGAGTTTTCCCGTGACGTTATAAGCTCGTTAGACTTTGTGGGTAAAATTAAAGTTTCGATGATATTTTAACACTGTACGATATTTCTTGATTGTAATACCAATATACCATAAGTAACATTACGAAATAAGTATGACTAACAAGGAGACATCCCGAAGTGTAACCCACCGATTTTGTTCAAACTCGGGGGATTGGTAGACCTTCATGTAACTTGAAAAATCCTAAAGGGAATTTATTCAATGGGCAACCGTTTTGCCATGGCAACGAAAAATGTTTTTGACAACAACAAATTGAAATTTTCCCATTGAAAATAACATGGGATTCCTAGGGCCCCCCTGTAAAAAAATTTAACCAATTTCAAAATTTCAAAAATGCCAAAAATAGAAAAAATAGATAAAAATTGACAAAAAAAACATCAAAACTGATCAACTTTTGATCAATTTGAGGTCAAAATCCCATGTTATTTTCAATGGGAAAATTTAATATTTGGTGTTGTCAAAAACGTTTTTCATTGCCATGGCAAAACGGTTGCCCATTGAATAAATTCCCTTTAGGATTTTTCAAGTTACATGAAGGTCTACCAATCCCCCGAGTTTGAACAAAATCGGTGGGTTACACTTCGGGATGTCTCCTTGTAAGTTCCTTTTCTTCAAACTGTAAATTTTTGAATGGTAGTCTGTTTCGTCAATGACTATACAAATCGTTACTTAACTAAGGACTGTCAACCCTTCGAGATTTAGTCTTGGAATTACTAGTCTTTGGAGTTATCGGGTAACGATGCCCGATAAATCACACATCTACAGCCCTTTTTACAGATCAGCCAATTCTTATTGAAAATTGAAACATTTTCAAAAGTAAAAATAATTTGCTTTAGATATGAAAAACACTTAGTTATTTTCGAATTTTAGAACTAAACTCGTTTTCGTTGGTATTTATCGACAGCAATCGAACCAGACAGCAAGTTTGCCAATGAAGGAAGTAGGAAATAGCTATAATTTCCTGTTCCGAAACTTCCGGTTACGCAATCGATTAGGGTAAATCGTTCAATGTCATACTTACTAAAATTATGTTACTTATAGTAATACCAACTGAGGGCGGTGTGGTAACACTGCCTTCGATAGAGCGCGGAAAGTTTTTCGACTTTGTAAATAAGAGTAATTAATCATGGAAATCGAAAAAGGTGTCGCTCTCACTGGGGGGCGCTGTAGGCGGTATTTGATTTCGGACACTTCGCGCAATTTCTTCCGTGTCAAGGCGTCAACCAATTAAAAGAGGCGCCGACAACACCTTACTTTAATTACAACCTCCACCATTCGATTCATTACTCGGCAGGCTTACGCGTGTCTCTATGTTTGTCTGTCAGTCTAGATACAAGAACCATAAGTAATACAGGGTTTTTCAAAAGGTTATGCACAAATTTTAAGGAGTTGTAGGGTTGAGTTGAGAAGTATGCCTGTTTTTTTTTTCATTTTCCTACGATGAGTTAAAAGAGCGCCAGAGAGCTTCAAAGTGTGGCCTACTAGCCCCTGGAAGTAGGCTGCAACGAGCAAATACCAAGCAGCAGGGAAAAGCGAACATTAAGCTTTGGGTTCGTGTGATAGGTGAAAAAGTACTTTGTAAACAAATCGAGGTAACCAGCGTGAAAAAGGAAACTTAAACTGTATTTAAAGTCCCTGCTGCTTGGTTTTGCGCTTGTTGCAGCCTACTTCCAGGGGCTAGTAGGCCACACTTTGAAGCTCTCTGGCGCTCTTTTAACTCATCGTAGGAAAATGGGAAAAAACAGGCATACTTCTCAACTCACCCCCTACAACTCCTTAAAATTTGTGTATAACCTTTTGAAACACACTGTATAATAGAGATATGCAACATTATTTTATCCCTTCACTTACTTGCTAAAAGATAAGTGGTTTCGACAATGAAAAAACAGTTAAAAAGTTTAGTTTATCCAAATAATGATTAACTATTGAATTGGAACATAGCATTTATTTAATTTGCCTTGACAAATTAATGGCACAACGTTGTGCCGAAACTAGTCGGTTTTAAAATAAAACTTTTACTTACGCAATAATTTCGAGTATTTTATTTCTTTCATTTTAATGTATTTATTACCATTTTTTAATTTTGTTTCTAAGGTTACCCGACAAATTGGTAGGCATTTATTGAAAACAAATTACTTAATTATTATTTATTTATAAACATTTTTTTTCTGAAGATTAGTCTAAATTTTTAGACCTGAACGCGTTTTCATTTAGCGCCATCAAACTGGCCGGGAAGTAATTTTACTATTCCGAAACTTAAGATTACGCAATCTCTCCGCGACAAAATCTTGGTCGTACTAAATATCCGAAAATTACTCCATAAGCCTAAGCCTTCCTCGTTCATAACTGTTTCAGTATTAGGTATCTAGATGGCGACACCCTCTCTATAAACTATAATTTATATATCTTGGGGCTGAATCCAAGCATGGGCGAGTCAACATAGCCAGACCGAACACTTTAAAATGTTTATTCCTTTCATAAAATCATAACTTATGATGTCAGAAGTGGAAGCTACTTTAGTAAACCAAAATGTATATTCCATATTTCAGTATAAAACTTTAACTGTGGTTTACGAAGTCTAAATTCGGTTTCGGGGGCATTGGTATAAGCACGGCAGCGTTCCTGAAACTCATACTATCGTACCAGAGCGAAAAAGTTATCGATTTCAGAAAAACCTCATCGTACGCCTGAAAACTGACGGTAAATTTGAATTTTGTGTGAAATATTGACGTTAAACTTGTACAATCAAAAATTTATTAACGCTTAAAATTCGACCGATTGAAAACTTATGTTTAAAAGTCACAGTTGTAACTGGTTTTCACCCTATTACCAAAAATATCGTAATTATTGGAAAATGCGTACTATATAGAACACTATTGAAAATATCGTACGTCCCACAAATTAGCTCGAAATTATCGACGTGGACGATAATCTGGAAAGGTTTAAATTTTTTAACGGAAACTCTGCGAATGCTTAGTAACGTTTTCCACCACCAGATGGGGTAAAGACTCCTGCAGCATCGCGTTTTATCCTCAAATAAGCTGTCAGTAATCAGAGGTGAGTAAGAACCAGCGAAATAAGCAAATAAAGAATTACAGTTGTACGTGTTTAGAAGTGTTGAAATAAATAATGGCTAAAGTCCGATTTCAAACACAAATTTTAAATAACTTTTATATGTTAATATTGAAGGATTTTAATAGACCTTTCTATAAATTCCTAGCTAAATATTCCAAACACTTTAAAAAAGACAACATAGCGCTACTTAAAGGGGAACGGTCAGGCTTTAAGTTAGATAGCCCTATAGCCCAATAAAAACTAAAATTTATGGCGAAAACCGCATCAAAAAAGATTGAGTGGTTAATTTTTAATAAAAAAAAGATATTTCCGGAATTTGAAAAGCGCGCGTCTGCCGCGACACCTGGTGAGAAGTCGGTGAGACAGAAAAACAACGTAAAAGCGCGCGCTGCTTAAGACGCAAAAAATTTGTTTTGCACGCGCGGCGCGTTCCAGTTATAAGAGACTTAAGCCTAAATTGCGCGATTTTAAAAGTTAGGATAGTTCGCAAATCGCTCATACGGGGTTAGGGGCGCTGGCGGCAGCCCCTAAGATGGCGGCGAAAATTCAAACCCAAACACCTGGCGTTATTTTTTGTTTCAACTTTTTGGGCCAAAAGCTAATTTTTCAAGACAAAAAAATATACGTGTTAGTATATTGAACGTCTTGTTAATCTTTTGATACAGAAATAAGGCCATATTTGGAAAAGCTTGGCCGTTCCCCTTTAAGTAGGACTTGCAAACTTTTTATTCTTTGGTTTTAAAAATTCTGCTCATACTAATTTTTATTTGATTGATATTTTCTGAAGCGTCACCCATAAAGTCGATTTTCAAAATATAGCTAAGGTAGCTTTCGTGAAGATGGTATATTTCAAATTATAGTAAGTCCGTAACTGAACATTTTACAAAATACATCAGATATAGTTAATTAACTATTTATAATGTTTTGTGTGAAATTTTAACCGTTAAATGAGTGGGACACCCGTGGCGGAAGTATTCCGACCACCCGTTGGCCATCACACGGCCATCCACCAACTCTGCCTCCCAGACGCTTGGGATTACAGGAGTACGCCACTACTCCCGGCTATTGCCGATTCTAAACAGTCGAATATTGATTTTAATTATTTTAGTGTCCAGATACGCTGAAAATAGTCGCCTGAAAGCAGAATCCCCGTAACTTTACACACAAATCTTAAATAGGTACGTGGATTTGGCTTTCAGGCGACGAATTTATCGCTTCCGCAATGCCAGTACGGCTTTAACAAAGAGGTTTTTTAATTAATTACAAATTCAATCGCGAAGGGTTCCTGTCATCAACCAAATTCGATAATATGCTAATTTCCCTTCTATACGGATCCACCCTATGCTTGTAGCCGCAATTAGTTGGAGAGCTGCTCTGAATTTATATTTGTCGTAATTATGTCTTAAACAATTTTATATAAATAAGCGGCCAGTAGAGGGAGCTGATAAATAACCAATAATTAATTAATGATTAAGCGATCCCTTAAGCGGGGAAGCATTTAACGGTTATCAAATCAGCAAGCGCCTCCTAGTTAGAATTATTTATTTTAACTGTGAAAATAGGTTGTGCTACGGTAATTTCGGTAAAGGTACCCGTGAGGGGCGTAGGAGCCGGGTACAATGTCCCTCCCAAATATTTTGCTGGTATAGGCAACTAATGGAATTGCCTAATGTAATATAATTCTTAAATTGGTTTAGTTAAATATATTAAAGGCTTAATGAAGTAAAAAATTAAATGCAGAGGAGAAAATTTAATATTAACGGTTCTTTGATTTAGTTTTGAATAAATATTAGTTACTATATTGGTTATATATTACTCTATTCTATTTTATCAAAAGTAAATGAACCAAAGTTATTGAAATAGCGCTCAGAATCGGAGGGCGTTTTCCTTATGAAAATGATGAGAAAATCGAGTCAAATAAAAGCTAATTTCCATCCCCGTCTTTTGACGTGATAAATTGTACTTGAGAATGGTTGGTATAGCTATTTATATGAATAAAAAATGGTTTCATAAAACCAAAATCGTTTTTTTTTCGGCCTAGGAGCGCGCAAAATTTCAAATTCGAGGTCAAAATGTAACTTCATAAGTGAAACGCCTCCAACATGGGGAGTATAGCAGTCTGATAACTTCGGTTCATTTACTTCTGATATTATGATTGTGTTAATTAAAGGAAATAAAAGATGACTTGGGCCTAGGGTGGTAACTTGGATATTAGCCTAGCTGATTATTAGCTGATTATTATCACTGGTTTCAGTTGAATTGGCCTCTCCAACTTCTGAATCGTTCATGCAAGGTAACAGTATGTGTTTGCCTAAGTTATTAAAAATATTCTAGAGTATCAAATTACTGTTAATTACTGTTATAGAAGACGACATCAAGGTATCACCTATAGATTCATTGCTGAACGACTATTTCGCAGACGACACTTTCTAGAATCCTGCGAACTTTGCAAGGCTCACTGTTCAGGCTTTAAAAAGCAAGCGTTAATACTGGGAATAGGAAAATCACGGCTAATTTTAGTTCAATGTGGACAAACTTGGCGTCGCTGTAGTCGATTTCCGGCGTAGTTTCGTAGAGAAGCTGGAGCCATGGAGGAAGCACGTGACTGATACTGCGTTCAGTCAATAGGAGCGGACATCTCCATAGAAGAGGAGGGGTTCAAAAATCAAGTGGCTCTGCCGAACGGCGGAGACACGAACTGAGTCTAAGCGGACGAATTTTCGTGAAAATTGTTTTTTCTCCCCAATGCTTTTCCTACGGAATTTGTTTTCCTAACTGTTGCAATTCGGAGACTTTTTAATAATTTTAGTGTTTGTACTCAACTTTTAATTTTTCATATGATTTTTAGTAAGTTTCCAGGTTTTATTTAAGACTACTTTCATATTTTTCCCTTAATTATTTCGCTCGTAATCTACTTTTAAAATCGACGAAAATTTTAAGGCGAGGAAATGAATTCCCCGCCTTTGGGACCTGTATTTGTGCTAGGCCTCGGTATTGCGCAATGATTTTTAAATTCCAAACATTAAAACCGAGGCCCAGCACAAATATAGGTCCCAAAGGCGGGGAATTCATTTCCTCGCCTTAAAAATTTCGTCGATTTTAAAAGTAGATTACGAGCGAAATAATTAAGGGAAAATTATGAAAGTAGTCTTAAATAAAACCTGGAAACTTACTAAAAATCATATGAAAAATTCAAAGTTGAGTACAAACACTAAAATTATTAAAAAGTCTCCGAATTGCAACAGTTAGGAAAACAAATTCCCGTAGGAAAAGCATTGGGGAGAAAAAACAATTTTCACGAAAATTCGTCCGCTGAGACTCAGTTCGTGTCTCCGCCGTTCGGCAGAGCCACTTGAGTTTTGAACCCCTCCTCTTCTATGGAGATGTCCGCTCCTATTGACTGAACGCAGTATCAGTCACGTGCTTCCTCCATGCTGGAGCGTTCACGTTCAATTTTGACAAAATGGCGCCGTTGTTGTCGGTTACATGATTAGGCTTAGTAAGTTTTAGACCTTTTATTTTTGAAATTGGTTCTTTAAAAGTTTAAGTAATGGTAATTAACCATTGTGTTAAGTAAAAATAACCAGTATGGCGCGTATGGCTGAGGTTTTTTAATCAAATTCGCTGGAATCCATTTCATTTCTAAACTTAAAAAATTTAACGACCTAAACCTAACCTAACTTTCTCACACTTACTATTGCCTAAGCCCCGACTAAGATTCTCGTACTGATAGTTGAACCTTGGATTAATAATAGGACTATTATTAATCCAATGTTGAACAGAATTCTTTAGGCGCTTCATGGCGGCTGATGTACCACAGTAAGTCTTCAGATTTAGGCCACGCGTACTGTGTCAAAATATCGGGAACAGTGAGTCCCCTCAGGGGCGTAGGAACCAGGGGGGCAAGGGGGGTAATGCCCCTCCCTAGAATTTTGCTGGGAGGGGCAACTAATGTTATTGCCCCCTCCAACATTTTGGTCAGTTGAAATTTTCAAAAGGCTCAAATTATCCTTTTAAAAGCATATACAGTTTATAGAACCTCAATTGTGTTTAAATTTTAGTCTTTTCCCGCCAATTTACATAGTGTTAAACAGTACACATGCATTCGGAGAAGCTACACCCCATTAAAAATTCAAAACCATTCTCCAGACCCCTTTTCGTTTCTCTTTGCCCCCTCCAACTTCTAGAACGTTCCTACGCCCCTGAGTCCCCTTAGATTCTTGAACCGGGGAGAAGCAACTGAAAAATATATTTTTGAGTCCGTTGCTAAACGTGTAATCGATTCTTATTCCATATTTTTTTTAAATGATGGCTACTTGTCGTACTTGATGCCATTTCACTTGCGCAAAGGCTTAACTAAAATTACCAAATAATTACAAATAATTTAGATAAAATATTGGATTTTTTAAAAATATTTTGTATTTTCGTAATTATTTGGAATATTTATACGTAAAACCATACAATTATCGATTTGGGTACATTTGTTCGAATTTCATTCGTCCGAACGGTGGTACAAATGTCCGAATGATCATTTGTCCGAATGCCGGAAAACAGGATCGTATGTCCGAAAACGTATTTAATTTGCCCGAAAAATTTATCACAACTTTTGTTGGTGATTTATTCGTTCAATTTATGTTAACATTACTGGCGAATTTCATTTGTTCGAATAATCGTTTCTCCGTTTTTTCGAACATTAGGAATTGGTTAGGTTTTTTTAAATATTGTTAATATAAGAAAATAGTAACATTAACGTGAACCTAGCCTAACCTAAAATATCCACAACATTCAACGCAATTCCCACTTACTATATCGGGCAAAAAAAAACAGCAATAAGAAATACTAATTTAGCGACAGAATTCGGACAAGTGATGCTGCCGACGAATGAAACAAACAAGTTGTACAATTCGAACAATTGAAACATTTTTTATTTCGGCGGTTCGGACGAATGAAATTCTAACATTTGTTCCACCGTTCAGACGATTGAAATTCGAACAAATGTACCTACCCTCAATTATCAACTCAATCGATTGTTTTTAAAGACTGTTAATTTAATATTCACGCAATTCTTCGCTTGTGCAGACCCATGGAGCAAAGAGGGCAAGGAGATGAAAAAAAGGGGCTGAATTTGCTCCCCGTCCACACTCGGGAGAATTGGGGGACGACAAAAAACGGTTACCCGAGTAAAATATTTTCACGTGACCAGGAAATAAATGTACTTCACGCCCTCTAGCAAACCAAATATTTAGCGCACACATAATGATGAGCTTTAACATCATGATGAGTCCTAATATCATTACGATTAATTGCTGAAACCAATGACACACACCTTTCAAGGTTTTTCTTTGGTTTTGGCACCGGGTAAAATTTGATTCTCTCGGCACACGGCTTACTTGATAAATAGTAGTTTTTGCAAGTTTTATAAATGCAATATCTTTCCATTTTTTAAACACAAATAAGATAAAAAGAAATGATACTATAAAACGGTTTGAGTCTATTTGATCGATTCCCAAATAATCGAACGGGTCCCATTTGATCGAATTTCCATTTGATCGAATTGCATTTGATCGAATGGCATTTGATCGAACGAAATTTGATCGAAAGCTACTGTAGGGTAAAACTACTAGTTTTTGGGAGTAAATCGAAAAGGCAACGGTACATACGCGCCTAACCTAACCAAACCTAACCTAAGCGGACCCTATTTATATATATCAAAAACAACGGGCCGTTATCGTCGATGTCATAAAAAATTCCATCATATAGTGTATAAAGTAAAAATCTCTTCATCTTTGTGGCTTAATACAGTTAAAGCAATTAATTATTCCATCATTATTCCTTCTGCACTTAAGCAAAGAATTATTCAATCATTATTCCTTCTGCACTTAAGCAATGAATTATTCAATCATTATTCCTTCTGCACTTAAGCAATGAATTATTCAATCATTATTCCTTCTGCACTTAAGCAATGAATTATTCAATCATTATTCCTTCTGCACTTAAGCAATGAATTATTCCATCATTATTCCTTTTGCACTTCATATTGACATTCGGTAAAATAAAAACATACCAACTGGTACTATAAATACTTTTGAATTCGATCAAATAGTGTTCGATCTTATGAAACAAATGACAAATGGGATTCGATCAAATGGAATTTCGATCAATTGCAACGTATAATGATCGACTGTCGATCACATATTTTTCGATCAAATGGACCAACACCTATAAAACAACCACATTCTCAAGTCGACATTTTCAAACACTAACCGCCGCCGTACTGTTTGTTCTTTGTCTACCTTGAGGGAGGCAGGTAGCTAGGCGTATCACGTGCGAAAAATTTTCCCTGGATAAGAAACCCCTTTTTGTAACCCCCTTCCACCCGTTTGTGGGAGTTCGGCATAAAAACCCGGGTTTTTATTTTGAAAATGAATTCATCTCCTTGCCCACTTTTCTCCATGAGAGACCTCACCACATCGTTGAACAACAAAAACTTTATTCTTCCAACGGCTGACTTCATTGAGCGTTACCGAACGCAGCCCAAATTAATAGTTCAGCAATAAATCCATAGATGGCGCCACATTTTCTGCTCCCTCGCTGTAGTGGCATCTTCCTATTGCAGTTTGGCCAAAGGCGGTACTATATGGCACGCCATCCAGGTCAAAATTAAAAAAAAAAAACGGTAATTTTCGCTGAAAAATTTTTATATTTTACCCAAGAAAAAAATTTCTTTTAAATTATAATTGTTAATTTGGAAGAAAAAAACATTTCTGAAAGAAAAAAATATTTGTGAAAGAAACAATTATTTTTGGAAGAAAGAAAAATATTTTTGGAAGAAAAACACTACTTTTGGAAGAAAAAACACTACTTTTGGAAGAAAAAACACTACTTTAGGAAGAAAAATTGGGAAAGAAAAACACGGTCTAATAATTGAGAAAATAAAATATTTTAGCTATAAATGAAAAAGTACATATACCGACACATAGATGGCTCTACTCTACGTTATCAGGGACTACTAATACTGTCATGGGATTATTACAGGAATAGGCCTTTTGTTGAAGATAAAAAGCGTTATCGGCTTTTCTCGTTTAGCTTTTTTTAATAGGTTAAAAAAATGTTTATTGTAAATAAGATATATTTTTAATCACTAATCTTATCTTACTATTTTTTAACCTTATGTGTATATATATTCGCTTACAGCGTTTATTATTATCGTCACTCCTAATATGTCGTTCATCTTGTAAAGTATTCATTCTTAATAAACGTTTGTCTTTTTAATCACTACGTTATGATTTCTTACTAGTTTCATTAGTTAGTTAGTTAGTGTAGGGTAGCTCTGCTGATTAACATTGGATTTAAAACTCCAATACCTTTCCATAAAATATTTCTACGTGTTGTCACTGTTTTTTCTACATCACCCACGGTGACCCACCACCAATTTCGCTGAAACTAAACCAAAAGGTGGCTGTGCATTTTACACGGAGCTCCGGTTAGGCCTAGTGACTTGGGAGTTCAAACTGATTTTAATTTATTTTCGATACTAATTAAATTAATTATTATTACAATACTCATATCAAATATGTGAAAGTATATATATTTTTCTTCTTTAAAAAATATTTGTTTCTTCCAAATTAACAATTATAATTGGGATATATTTTTTTAGTAGTCAGAGAATCGGAGCATTTATTTTAGAAGTCAAATGCCGTGACTAGTGCCCTATGTCCAACCATGGCACTATATATACTCAGTTGCAGCAAGGACAGGAGATACAGGGACGAGAAAGCGGGGAAAAAAATTCCGATTTTAAACGTCTTCATATTCACGGGGAGTTAGATGTAAACAAACGGCGGCCATTGTTAAGACGTGGTTCACCATGGACAGTATTATTATAGTTAGTTTTTACCATTTTGATGTTAAATTAAAAATAAAACTACGAGCGTAAATAAAAAAATGCCCATTTGATTTGAACACTTAAGCCTCGTCACGAACCGCTAAAATTAGGTGACCGCCATTTTTTGGTTTACAACTAACTCTCCTTGCGCTTAGGTCGTTTTAGGTGATATATTCCAACAGAGGCCGCCAATACACTTTCTCGTCCCTGTATCTACTGTCCTTGGTTGCAGGTTAAGAAAGTCAAAATATCTAGTACATTTGGTGGAAAGATACTAGCACGAATTTCCGGTAAATCGGCGGCGGGAATTTTGAATTTCACGTGTTAACGGTTGAATTCTTAAAGGTTACTACGCGTGTTGTATTAATCCCTTTTAGAAATGTCTATTGCGTAAATTTCAAAGTGATCAATAAATATTTAATGTTGATTATTATTTGAAAGCTTCATTATAGCGTATTTTTAGTATTATGCTCCTAAGCAATCATCAAATCGCACGTGGTATTCTCTGCATTACCCGTTCTTTACTTACCCTGGACTCGCCAAACTGAATTTTTTACCTCAACTTGTAGTGCTAAAATTGAATTATTTCAACTGTTTTAAAATCTCATCTATGTTAATTAATTAATTATCGCTTTGTAATATAACGCAATAGTCGGTATTTTCAAAAATTATATAATGCAGGTTTACTTAGAAATTCCACCGGAAAAAGGCCAAATTCGAAATTCCCGCCACCGGAAATGCGTGCTAGAATCTTTCCGCCTAATGTACTAGATATTTTGCCTTTCTTAACCTGCAAATGAGTATACTCTGATAAGAATAATGGTTACATTTCATTATATATGTTTTGGTTCCATATGTTGTATCATATGTAACATAATCACTCATAAGTATGCCATCCTATATGTAGTAATGTGACTTAAATTTTTAAAAATGCAATGAATTTTTAATTTAATTTTTATTTTTGTTGATTTTTGTGACAATTTCAAAAATCTAAAAGAATTAAAAAAAAACTTACGGATTGGTTATTTTTCGATTTGAATTCTGGATTTTTCAAGCAATTTCTGACTTTGAAAAAATACGATAAATTTTTAAAAATTGGATTTGGTTTTAGTTGAGAGCTGTGTCAAGGATTTAGTGGAATTGTGGATTTGTAATATTTATTTTTATAAAGTAACGTGGCCTTCTGGTTATAATGTTGCTCCTACGTCACAGTCTCTTACTTTGACAAGTCTAAGAGCGCGCGCTAAAGTCGCGAGGAATTTTGGATTTTCTAGCGCGCGTGCAAATCGCTCGTACGAAGAATACACCAATTGAGCTGTGTCTTGTGACGTAAGAGCAACATTTTAACAGGTTGGGCAAGGCCTCTTTTTATTTTATAAAATCAACTATCGCGATACGGCAGGATAAGCATTCCAAGTAGAGGTATGGATTACTGTTTATACGAAATCAATTTTGGAACTACCCAAAATGACTTCTAGAATGAAAATTTTGGGTAGTTCTGAATTTTAGAGTTACCCAAATACGGTTTACCCCCCTTTCGCCCAAAATAGTTCTCCCAATTCCAGTTTCTCCCAATCCCATTTCTCCCAATTCCCATTTATCCCAATCCCATTTGTCCCAAAATAGTTATCCCAAATCCCATTTGTCCCAAAATTACACTTGGTATATATTACATGAAATAAGTCCAAGTAATTCTTTATATTACTACAATTAGGATATGCCTACTAACCTAATCTAACCTAACCTAACCTAACCTAACCTAACCGCGCAATTACCATATATTTGGAAAATATTGATTGGGAGAAAGGGGAATCTATATTTTTGGGAATATTGATCGTTGGGAGAAATGGGAATCAATTTTTTTGGGAAACTTGATCGTTGGGAAAAATGGGAATACGTATTTTTGGGTTAAATGGGAACATACCCCCAAATACGGCAGAACTACCCACTAAAATAGATCCTGTTTAAATCGCTTTATATTTTAGTTTTTGACTCGAAGATCTATTTGATCCGAGATTCGCGTCTTTATGTTTACTCGAAGACCTAATTTAAATAAAATAAATTAATAATCAGCTAGGCTAATACCCAAGGCACCACCCTAGGCCTAAGTCATCAAGCGACTTTTAAAGCCTTTAATTCAGGTGGCCGGGTTACAATGCGTACCTATTGGTACGAGTTATTTGTAAATATTTAAATTTCTTGAAATTTATTTAGGTTTAGCTTTTTTGACCATTTTCATTATGGACTTATCTACTTATTCGCGTATTTATTAACTCTTTATATTTTAAATACCTACGTGAGCATGCTAACACCAGAAACCAAACAGTGTCATCCACAAGTGGATAAAGCGTAGAATCCGTGTCAATTCTTTGAACTTCTATGGCTACGCGGTACAAAAAATAAGTATCAGGAAGTCGAAGCGAAAAGCCATTGGAGCGAGCTATGAGCATAATAGAGAAATGGCGATTCGGGTGGATGGAAAGAAATATGAAAAGTTTGGCCAAAGATCGAAACGACGACGAACAAAAATGCGGGGATATTCGGGGTGGCACGAAGGGTCAATCTGAAACATAGATCGGATTTCATGGCGAGCGGGGACATTTTTGCAGCCAGGGTCTCCGAACGAAAACCCTTTGGCCCACGCGAAACAAAAATATAGAAACAAGAAATATAGTTCCTTTCCCTTTTACCAGAGGGCGACACGTTTTCCTGACAAGCTTTTTATATAGATATATAAGAAAGAAAAGAAACCCGCCAGGCACGATATTTTCTATGATTTGGAACGCTGCGATTGAGTTTGGTGGGAAATTACACCCAGGACCATAATAAGCGACTGATGTGAAGCTATTGGAATTCGCCCATGACCAATAAGAGAGCTGCCATCTTCACTTTATTAGAAACATTACTATTATGAAACCACTAAACTTCACTTATAGACGTATGATTGTATTACGATTGAATGTTCTAGGCTTATGAAGGTTAAGCCAATTTGAAATAATGTGATTTCCAGTTATTTTTCACTATTTTTCCGTGATTTCTAGTGATTTATCACTATTTTACCATTATTTCAATGGGTGTCTCACTATTTTTCCGTAATTTCCAGGGATTCCTTACTATTTTTCCTTGATTAACTGTGATTTATAGCAAATTGTCTCACTATTTTTCATGATTTCCAGTGACTTATCACAATTTTGCCATGATTTACAAGTTTTTACTATTTTATAGTGATTTCCATTGATGTCCCCCTATTTCTAATGATTTTTAATTATTTTTCCATGATGTTCCACTGATGTCTCACTAATTTAACATGATTTCCATTGATGTCTCACTAATTTCACATGATTCCCATTAATATTTAACTACTTTTATCTGATTTATAATGATTTCTCATCATTTTTACTTGATTTCCAGTGATTTCTCAATATTTTTCCTTGTTTTTCCGTGATTTCTCAATATTTGCCCTTGATTTCCATTGATGATTCGATATTTCCCATTGATTTCCATTGATGTTTCGAAATTTCCCCGTGATTTCCATTGATGTTTCGATATTTCCCCTTGATTTCCATTGATGTTTCGATATTTCCCCTGGATTTCCATTGATGTTTCGATATTTCCCCTTGATTTCCATTGATGTTTCGATATTTCCCCTTGATTTCCATTGATGTTTCGATATTTCCCCTTGATTTCCATTGATGTTTCGATATTTCCCCTGAATTTCCATTGATGTTTCGATATTTCCCCTTGATTTCCATTGATGTTTCGATATTTCCCCTGGATTTCCATTGATGTTTCGATATTTCCCATTGATTTCCATTGATGTTTCGAAATTTCCCCTTGATTTCCATTGATGTTTCGATATTTCCCCTTGATTTCCATTGATGTTTCGATATTTCCCCTTGATTTCCATTGATGTTTCGATATTTCCCCTTGATTTCCATTGATGTTTCGATATTTCCCCTTGATTTCCATTGATGTTTCGATATTTCCCCTTGATTTCCATTGATGTTTCGATATTTCCCCTGAATTTCCATTGATGTTTCGATATTTCCCCTTGATTTCCATTGATGTTTCGATATTTCCCCTGGATTTCCATTGATGTTTCGATATTTCCCCTTGATTTCCATTGATGTTTCGATATTTCCCCTTGATTTCCATTGATGTTTCGATATTTCCCCTGGATTTCCATTGATGTTTCGATATTTCCCCTTGATTTCCATTGATGTTTCGATATTTCCCCTGGATTTCCATTGATGTTTCGATATTTCCCCTTGATTTCCATTGATGTTTCGATATTTCCCCTTGATTTCCATTGATGTTTCGATATTTCCCCTTGATTTCCATTGATGTTCCGATATTTCCCCTGAATTTCCATTGATGTTTCGATATTTCCCCTTGATTTCCATTGATGTTTCGATATTTCCCCTGGATTTCCATTGATGTTTCGATATTTCCCCTTGATTTCCATTGATGTTTCGATATTTCCCCTTGATTTCCATTGATGTTTCGATATTTCCCCTTGATTTCCATTGATGTTTCGATATTTCCCCTTGATTTCCATTGATGTTTCGATATTTCCCCTTGATTTCCATTGATGTTTCGATATTTCCCCTTGATTTCCATTGATGTTTCGATATTTCCCCTTGATTTCCATTGATGTTTCGATATTTCCCCTTGATTTCCATTGATGTTTCGATATTTCCCCTTGATTTCCATTGATGTTTCGATATTTCCCCTGGATTTCCATTGATGTTTCGATATTTCCCCTGGATTTCCATTGATGTTTCGATATTTCCCCTTGATTTCCATTGATGTTTCGATATTTCCCCTTGATTTCCATTGATGTTTCGATATTTCCCCTGAATTTCCATTGATGTTTCGATATTTCCCCTTGATTTCCATTGATGTTTCGATATTTCCCCTGGATTTCCATTGATGTTTCGATATTTCCCATTGATTTCCATTGATGTTTCGAAATTTCCCCTTGATTTCCATTGATGTTTCGATATTTCCCCTTGATTTCCATTGATGTTTCGATATTTCCCCTGGATTTCCATTGATGTTTCGATATTTCCCCTTGATTTCCATTGATGTTTCGATATTTCCCCTTGATTTCCATTGATGTTTCGATATTTCCCCTTGATTTCCATTGATGTTCCGATATTTCCCCTGAATTTCCATTGATGTTTCGATATTTCCCCTTGATTTCCATTGATGTTTCGATATTTCCCCTGGATTTCCATTGATGTTTCGATATTTCCCCTTGATTTCCATTGATGTTTCGATATTTCCCCTTGATTTCCATTGATGTTTCGATATTTCCCCTTGATTTCCATTGATGTTTCGATATTTCCCCTTGATTTCCATTGATGTTTCGATATTTCCCCTTGATTTCCATTGATGTTTCGATATTTCCCCTGAATTTCCATTGATGTTTCGATATTTCCCCTTGATTTCCATTGATGTTTCGATATTTCCCCTGGATTTCCATTGATGTTTCGATATTTCCCCTTGATTTCCATTGATGTTTCGATATTTCCCCTTGATTTCCATTGATGTTTCGATATTTCCCCTGGATTTCCATTGATGTTTCGATATTTCCCCTTGATTTCCATTGATGTTTCGATATTTCCCCTGGATTTCCATTGATGTTTCGATATTTCCCCTTGATTTCCATTGATGTTTCGATATTTCCCCTTGATTTCCATTGATGTTTCGATATTTCCCCTTGATTTCCATTGATGTTCCG
Source organism: Leiobunum rupestre (assembly GCF_980474605.1). NCBI lineage: Eukaryota > Metazoa > Arthropoda > Arachnida > Opiliones > Sclerosomatidae > Leiobunum > Leiobunum rupestre. Next base: position 30,820,166 of record NC_143392.1, on the reverse strand, counting down.
ATATTTCCCCTGAATTTCCATTGATGTTTCGATATTTCCCCTTGATTTCCATTGATGTTTCGATATTTCCCCTGGATTTCCATTGATGTTTCGATATTTCCCCTTGATTTCCATTGATGTTTCGATATTTCCCCTTGATTTCCATTGATGTTTCGATATTTCCCCTTGATTTCCATTGATGTTTCGATATTTCCCCTTGATTTCCATTGATGTTTCGATATTTCCCCTTGATTTCCATTGATGTTTCGATATTTCCCCTTGATTTCCATTGATGTTTCGATATTTCCCCTTGATTTCCATTGATGTTTCGATATTTCCCCTTGATTTCCATTGATGTTTCGATATTTCCCCTTGATTTCCATTGATGTTTCGATATTTCCCCTGGATTTCCATTGATGTTTCGATATTTCCCCTGGATTTCCATTGATGTTTCGATATTTCCCCTTGATTTCCATTGATGTTTCGATATTTCCCCTTGATTTCCATTGATGTTTCGATATTTCCCCTGAATTTCCATTGATGTTTCGATATTTCCCCTTGATTTCCATTGATGTTTCGATATTTCCCCTGGATTTCCATTGATGTTTCGATATTTCCCATTGATTTCCATTGATGTTTCGAAATTTCCCCTGGATTTCCATTGATGTTTCGATATTTCCCCTTGATTTCCATTGATGTTTCGATATTTCCCCTGGATTTCCATTGATGTTTCGATATTTCCCCTTGATTTCCATTGATGTTTCGATATTTCCCCTTGATTTCCATTGATGTTTCGATATTTCCCCTTGATTTCCATTGATGTTCCGATATTTCCCCTGAATTTCCATTGATGTTTCGATATTTCCCCTTGATTTCCATTGATGTTTCGATATTTCCCCTGGATTTCCATTGATGTTTCGATATTTCCCCTTGATTTCCATTGATGTTTCGATATTTCCCCTTGATTTCCATTGATGTTTCGATATTTCCCCTTGATTTCCATTGATGTTTCGATATTTCCCCTTGATTTCCATTGATGTTTCGATATTTCCCCTTGATTTCCATTGATGTTTCGATATTTCCCCTTGATTTCCATTGATGTTTCGATATTTCCCCTTGATTTCCATTGATGTTTCGATATTTCCCCTTGATTTCCATTGATGTTTCGATATTTCCCCTTGGTTTCCATTGATGTTTCGATATTTCCCCTGGATTTCCATTGATGTTTCGATATTTCCCCTGGATTTCCATTGATGTTTCGATATTTCCCCTTGATTTCCATTGATGTTTCGATATTTCCCCTTGATTTCCATTGATGTTTCGATATTTCCCCTTGATTTCCATTGATGTTTCGATATTTCCCCTTGATTTCCATTGATGTTTCGATATTTCCCCTTGATTTCCATTGATGTTTCGATATTTCCCCTTGATTTCCATTGATGTTTCGATATTTCCCCTTGATTTCCATTGATGTTTCGATATTTCCCCTTGATTTCCATTGATGTTTCGATATTTCCCCTTGATTTCCATTGATGTTTCGATATTTCCCCTTGATTTCCATTGATGTTTCGATATTTCCACTTGATTTCCATTGATGTTTCGATATTTCCCCTGGATTTCCATTGATGTTTCGATATTTCCCCTGGATTTCCATTGATGTTTCGATATTTCTCTTTGAGTTCCACTGACGACGTGAGTTATCGCAATTTACCAGGAATTTTTAGTGATTATATATGTGATTTCTCGTTCGATTTATACACCTGATTACTTAAGTGATTACCCCTCTTTATAATAACATAAAAGGACCTCTAATTAAGGTATTCATTTACCTAACATTTTTACGTCTTTTACAATCAGCATAAAGTAAAAAAAAATGCTTTTATCGAATTTGAAATCGGCAGAAACTTTAGCGGAGTTTGCATCTAATTTGGCCCTTCACAGTCTGGCGCTGTCAAAACTCAATCAACGAGATCATTACTGGGATGACATTCGAGATGACGTTGAAGCTTGACATTTCCGGAAGCTCCAAAGATCTTCGAGACGAATTCAGGATTTAAAGTATTTTCTTCAATGCGCTATCTTGCTCAATGCTACCACAGAGCCTAAGTGCTAATACGAAGGAAGAAAAAGTTCCGAATATTTTTTAAATGAGCTAGTTGCCACGCGTCTAAGCTTATGGTAATCTATTCTGGTCTTTACAACTAACACATTAGGATAATTTGACGATCAGATACTCAGTTGCTGATTATGAAAGGCGGAAAGATACTACCACGAATTTCCGGTAAATCATCGGCGGGAATTTCGAATTTCGCCTATTTTCTGTTGAATTCCTATAAGTTCCTGGGCGTGTTATATTAACCCATTTTAGAAATGTCTATTCCACGGTAAATTTCAAAGTGATCAATAAATATTTAATGTAGATTATTTTTAAGCTTCAATATAGCGTAGTTTTAGTACTAAGCTCCTAAGCAATCATCAAATCGCACGTTTATACACTTCAACGTGGTAATCTCTGCATTACCCATTCTATACTTACCCTGGACTCGCCAAACTGAATTTTTTTAGGTATTCCTCGCTAAATCTTATCCATGTTAATTAATTAATTATCACTTTGAAATATAACGCAATAGTCGGTATTTTCCAAATGTATAACGGGCGTGGGTATAATTAGAATTTCAACCGTAAATACAGGTTAAATTCGAAATTCCTGGCATCGATTTCCCGGAAATGCGTGCTAGTATCTCTCCGCCAAATGTAATAGATTTTTGGACTTTCGTAACCTGCAACTGGGTATAGTAATAATAGTACCAAGAAATAACCAAGAATTCTGGATTAGCAATAACCAGCTTCTACTGATCTTCCGGTATCTACTAGGTGTGATACCAGAAGTATATAAAAATCTCTTACGAGATAAGCCTTATCTAAAATTTTTACCCTAATGTTATTTATTATTGTTTTACCCGTATTAACTTTTGCTACAATGTTCACTCCATAAATAACATTAGGGTTAAAATTTTAGTTTCATTTTGGCGCAATATTCGTTACCTCAAATATATTTAAAGATTTGTATACTCACGATGTTGTTCTTTCCAAAAAGCTATCACTGAAATTTCTAGCTCGAACTACACAAAAATGGCAACAAAAACTAAACGGCCCGGAACCTTTGTCCGGGACTGTACCTTTGCAGGTTCCCACTTATTTTTCATAAAGCCATTCGGAGGAAAATATAATGCAGCGCTGAATACTTCATCTACTAATTTATCCCTACGGGGTCTAGTTTTGAAATTTAACAATGGTAAGATTGTATTTATGTATAATAACGGGCTTAGGTCATTGGTTCTAAAACTCCACCCTACCCGACCGGACCCAACCAAACCATACCCTACCCAACCGGACCATACCCTACCCTACCCTAACCAACCGAAACCTACCCTACCCTACCAAACCGAACCCTACCCTACCCAACCGAACCCTACCCTACCCAACCCAACCCTACCCTACCCAACTGGACCCTACCCGACCCAACCAGACCCTACCCTACCCAACCAGACTCTACCCTACCCGAACCTATGACACTCCACTCCACCCAACCTAACGTAACCTAACCTTTAACGTTTAATAGACCAAATTGTATTTATGTATAATAACGGGCTTAGGTCATTGGTTCTAAAACTCCACCCTACCCGACCAGACCCTACCCTACCCGACCAGACCCTACCCTACCTACCCTACCCTACCCTACCCTACCCAACCGAACCCTACCCTACCCAACCGAACCCTACCCTAACCAACCGAACCATACCCTACATTTTATTTTAAAAAACCATGACAGCTGTAGGCCGTCTCGAAACAGCTGTCATGGTTTTTTAAAATAAAATGTTTTTAATTGTGCAATAGTGGTTTTAATTTATTAATTATTATAATTTCTGCACAAGTGAGCCGGTAAATATTCGGTTGAAGTATTTGGGTTTTTATAAACTAAACCATAAGTAACATACTAACTGATTTGAAGAGCTATTGCGCAATCTAGGTTTAGTTCTCAGCCCCCTAGTGTCTAAATATTCCTAAGGTGAAATATATTACTACTTGTACCAAGGATGATAGCTGTTTCGAGACGGCCTACAGCTGTCATGGTTTTTTAAAATAAAATGTTTTTAATTGTGCAATAGTGGTTTTAATTTATTAATTATTATAAACCCAAATACCATAAAATTTTTAAATTCAATAATGTAAATTTCGTTTTAAATTAGAACGTGCAAACGCGTTTGAAGTGTTAGGAAAACCTAAATAAGTTCGTCCTAACTGTCCAAAGGGTGTAGAGCAAAATAAGGGTTTCGAAAAGACGTCTCTTAAAACAATTTCCACCTGATATTTCAATAGTAATTAGTAAAATAATAGCGAAACACGATTCAGCTCTCGAAATAATGACCAAAAATAAACTGGAAAACCTGAAATCATTTGTGAAAAATTATCAAGAAACTGAAGCGTCGTTATCAGTAATTAGAAAATATCATCCGAGGGAAATTTTTTGTCAGAAGAAATTTCCTGGTCCAACAGCAATGCCCCCCCCCCCCTTCCTTCGACCCCTGTAAAGGCTTCCATCCATTAGTGCTCGTTTGCTTAATAGCTCTATCTCTCTGTCTTGTCCAACCTGCCTTCTAAGTCTTATCAGCGAGAGTAACTTCTCGGAACCGCTTCCGTAGCGAGCGCCTTCTTCCTAATTACTTAAGATAAAACAAGCAAAAAATGAGAGGAAAGACAAAGATACATTAAAACTACAAACGTCCTCGCCACCAACTTCGGCACGAATACGCTAGGATATTCCTCAATGCGAGAAGGACGTACTTACAAATGTGCCAAATCTGAAGCGGATGAAGCGAGTATCTTCGAAAGAACCTTTGGTGCAAGACGAAGAAGATAGTGCTTCCATCGGCCAACTGAACAGATGAAGATAATCAGTTAGTCAGATCAGCTTTATCTTATAATCTGATCTCCAATTGTATCTGATTTATTTTCCCAAATAACCTAATCTCCAATTGAATCTGATTCTTTTTCCCAAATAACCTGATCTCCAATTGAATCTGATTCATTTTCCCAAATAACCTGATCTCCAATTGTATTTGATTTATTTTCCCAAATAACCTGATCTCCAATTGTATCTCATTCATTTTCCCAAATAACCTGATTTCCAATTGTATCTGATTCATTTTCCCAAATCACCTGATCTCCAATTACATCTGATTCATTTTCCCAAATAACCTGATTTCCAATTGTATCTGATTCATTTTCCCAAATAACCTGATCTCCAATTGCATCTGATTCATTTTCCCAAATAACCTGATATCCAATTGCATCTTATTCATTTTCCCAAATAACCTGATCTTCAATTGTATCTGATTCATTTTCGAAAATAACCTGATCTCCAATTGTATCTCATTCATTTTCCCAAAGAACCTGATCTCCAATTGTATCTGATTCATTTTCCCAAATAACCTGATCTCCAATTGTATCTGATTCATTTTCCCAAATAACCTGATCTCCAATTGCATCTGATTCGTTTTCTCAAATAACCTTATCTCCAATTGTATCTGATTCATTTTCCCAAATAACCTGATCTCCAGTTGTATCTCATTCATTTTCCCAAATAACCTGATCTCCAATTGTATCTGATTCATTTTCCCAAATAAACTACCTCAACTGATTTGTTATAATTCTAATCACCAGATTCAGGAAGCTGAACAGTTATCTGACTTATATATATAATTTTGTGGTAAAATAAACAGTAATAAAAACTTCAAAAGTAATTTATTCGAGGCATAAATAAAATTGGTAGCTGTGTGAGATCTGAAATTTGCTCACAATCATCCTGAATGTTTGCAATGAATTCAGATTTATTTCGGTCTTAAATAATCTAGTTGGCATTTTGGCTCGTATCAACTGCAGTGATGATACTGATCTGATAATAACCGAACATAATGTGGATAATCTGCTATCTGTCAAATCGTTATAATTTCCTCGTATCAAATAACGAAACAGTTATCTGAAAATCGATTGGAAGTACTGACGACGTAAGACCATAGGTAAACAAATTTTGTTGGTCAACATAATTATTTTCAAGGTCAAGATCGACCGGTTTTTTGTAGATATTTTTATAATAGGATTTTAAAATATTTCAATTTTTGAGATCACTTCAATTTTCTTAACAAGCGTTGAAAATTAACTGTAGACTACTTAATCGGATAGTGTATTTGTTAATTTGATCGATAGGCGGCACCAAACCCCAAATTCAAACCACGTAAGCCTTGGACGAAATCGGCTCCCAAGGTAAACTATAGTTCTGACCCCGTGGGATTCTGTCCACCTTCCCCTTGACCTGTGTTGATGGATCAGGGAGAAAGGTAATATATTTTTATTAAAATTTTCTAATTATAAACCGTAATTAAGGTCAGAACGTAATTATCAATTTTTGCCCAGTTTGCAAAAAATCCTTATTTTTGGAAATTTAGAATTTAAAACAAAAATAAATTCGACTTGAAAAATGCTACTTATAAACGAAAAATATTTGTCTTGATTTTACGTCATTAAATGCTTTATTTTTAAATTAAATGTTTAGATGAAAAAAAAATTAAAATATATTTTGTTTTCAGCAAACGACTATCTTAGCAACGTATTAGTGAATAAATTACTCAAGCAATTTGACTTTGCGAAGCCAAAGACATCCTCATTTAACAACGCGGAAAATAAAATAGTGAAACTTGCGTTTTCGAGATACGACTTTTTCGCGTTAAGGAAACTTCTTATTATCAAAACGAGAAAAACAAGACAAATCAGTGAAAAGGCTACTTAAGCAAATGTTCCCATTTCTGCTCATTTTATTTAGATTACCCACGCAAATACACGAGAACAGCGCGTCAAAAGGCTTTTCACGTCCATTAGCAGTTTCCCTACAATGGGCATGGCCAATGGCGTAGGCAAGGATTAATTGTCCAAATCGCCACCTTGGGCTAGAATCTTAAAGGTCTCTTGTTCTAAATTTTCACACCCTTTTTGTCCATTGCTGTAATATTACTTAACGCGCAGTCAGCAAAAGCCGCCAAAAAATATCCAAGCCCCAATAAAACACTAATAATAATAAGCTAGGCTAATACCCAAGGCACCACCTTAGGCCCAAGTCATCTAGGGACTTTTAAAGCCATTAATTGAGGTGGCCGGGTTACAATGCGTATAGGAGGGTGGTGGCTAGCCCTTCATACAGCTCCCTACTCTCACTATTACCGTTAACCTCAACAAGTTTTAATGGAAAGGAGTAACCGAAGAACTCGGGGGAAATCCCATTTAACTTATTACGGGCCCTCAGCCTGCACGGGCCCCCGATAAAACAATAATTCCGGGCCCTCAGCCTGCACAGGCCCCCGATAAACAATAATTCCGGGCCCTCAGCCTGCACGGGCCCCCGATAAAACAATAATTACGGGCCCTCAGCCTGCACAAGCCCCGATAAACAATAATTCCGGGCCCTCAGCCTGCACGGGCCCCCGATAAAACAATAATTCCGGGCCCTCGGCCTGCACGGGCCCCCGATAAAACAATAATTCCGGGCCCTCAGCCTGCACGGGCCCCCGATAAACAATAATTCCGGGCCCTCAGCCTGCACGGGCCCCCGATAAACAATAATTCCGGGCCCTCAGCCTGCACGGGCCCCCGATAAAACAATAATTACGGGCCCTCAGCCTGCACAAGCCCCGATAAAAACATAAATCCGGGGCCCCAAAGAGAGTTGGTAATGCTAGGAAATAGGGTTTTACGGAGATAAACTTGAAATAACGGTTAAAGTTAGGGCCTTCAAGCTGCACTCAAGAGAGTTGGTGATGCTAGGGATATACGTTTAAAGATATAATTGGAATAAAGGTCTAGGGGTCCTCATCCTAAGGCTGCACGGGCCCATCTGTAATTTGTACTGCTAGCCCCTCTCTCGTCGGACCTCGGAGTACCGCTGGTCAAAACTCTGGCTACTCCACTGGACATCGCATTTCACTTCAAATAGATGATGAAATCAAAATGCCTTATTTGCAAAAACATCACATCTAGTTCCTAGCTTTAAAACGAAAAGGATAATTTCAATTTCAATTTCATGAGGAATTGTGGGTAGAAACCGATGACGTCAACTTAGATTAAAACATCATTAATTGCGCTGTTTATTTAAAGAAGATAGATGGCGCTGCGAAAAGGGAAATTATCTTATTGGCATAGAAAGCTAAACGCCTGGTATTTTACATCTCCCTGAACACCGAGGTGCAGCGTGTGGAACACTTCTACAGGCGCGCGGTAGACCAAAATGTCTACTGCAAATTTCTCAAAGCGAAAATGTACATTCAACGGGCGAGGATTATTGAATAATGGTGTGAATAGACATTATCTAGATGTCTAAGAGACGGTCGTAAGCCTCTAAATCGGTCGTTTATTCCGAGGCAAAAGTAAACGGCTGCGGAGGAGAAAGTAAAGAGGCGAAAAACACAGCGTCTCATTCTTATTTCATCACTGCCAACGACGACACCTACCGCCTGAAAGCGGGAGATAGAAAGACAGTCTCGCCTGTCTATTCACTCAAACTAGAAAAGTGAGTAAAGTCTATAAATGTTATCTGTAACACGCAGACTGCCTTTTGAAGCCAAGGCATCTGCTAAGCGAAACGACGACATCTAAGTGCAAAAAGTACGTATCTTAAATATAGCATTTTACCACGCGTCTTTGGTTTATGTATATTAGACTTGGTATAGTGCTTCTAAAATTCCTAATCGGTAATTCTTATTGTATCTTAAAATTGTATGTTAGTAAGACGATTTAAAAATATAATTATAGTTTCAACTTTTAAAAAAATATTTCTTTTATCAACTGGAGAGCTTTTAAGTCCCGAGTTATTAGTTTGGACACTAGTGCCATTTCTCAAGAAAAAATAATAATTAATAAACTTGTCCTAGGGAACAGTGTACCAATTCAGAATAGCCCAAATAATTAATAAACAATATTAAAATTGTAAGTCCGAATTAAAGATGTAGTTGTTTATAATATATGACTTTAATCCAATAAATTAATTCACCTTTTCACAGTGGTACCGCTAGGATATTTTAGAATGTAAAAACTCGAAGGTAATTTACTATAAATTATTTTTATTTAACAAAATATTTAAAAAACAATTCAGTATATTTTCAGGATTAAATGAGAACCCCATTATGAAAGAAACAAAATTAACAATGAGATGTAAAAAATTGTTTAAATTCAAAAAATAAATATATTTTAATTTATTTATTGGAAGCAACGGCTCCTCCGTTGGATTTAAAAAATATTTGTCTCGTACGTCTCATTATTAATTTTGTTCCATCATATTTGTTTATATAGTAGCAATAAATTTTATTTAAAATATTGGAATAAAGTAAAATCAGTTCAGCATTTTTGCCTTTAACATTTCAATATTTTCGAAATTCATGAGCCCTACTGCCTAATTATTTGTATCCCCTGACACCGCTCCTGACTTTTAAACATACGATGTTAATCATTTCGCTTAAATTCAGCGCACCGTGCTTTATCAAGATAAATCCTTTTGGTTTTAAGTGAAAGGAATGTGAGGAAACAAGAGAGGAGATCTGGGGGAAGAGAATGTAGAGCGTGGCTCCCTCCGGCGGTCGTCGTGAGAAGTAGCGAGGGGAGGGGAGGGGGGGGGGACTAAGGAATAATATAAAAACAGGCGGTCATCCCGGCGCTCGCTCCTCTCGTTTTCCGAAAACAGTTGGAAGCGGTGATATTACAGAGAACAGCTTCTTCGGCTTCCAAGGCGGAACTTTTGTAGCCACGGACACTGTGTTAAGAGTGAAATCGGGCCAGGACCTTCGTCGTAGTTGAATCGAAGAGTATCCGGGTGGGCCATGTGCGCCGCCGTCAGAGCAGCCCGGAAGGCGGCTTCATCTCATCACGCGCCCGCCTGCTGCAGATCGACACATCAGCTGGACAAACGTCTTCCAGCAAGTTCCAAGGCGGACATCGACGTACGTACCGTTACTTTTTCGTTCTTTTCTCTATCGAGTGCTTAGAAACCTTTTGATCGTAGTACCCTGTACATTTGGGTATCTAACGCGGACGCGTTTATCGATTATGGATTGCGAATTGTCATTCTACCCTCAACGGGACGCTCAAGTCTTTGTGGTCGTATGGTCCTGATTTCATTGTGTAAACATGGTGTTTCAAAAGGTTATGCAAAAATTTTAAGGAGCTGTAGGACTTTAAATACTGTTTAAGTTTACTTTTTTTACGCTGGTTACCTCGATTTGTTTACAAAGTCCTTTTTGTACCTATCACACGAACCCAAACCTTAATAATAATAAAGTTTATTAAACAGGAAAATAAAGTTTACACTTATTGAGCCCTGCTTTAGTAGGGAATGGAGGTAATATAAAATACCATGAAAGTTACACAAAAATAAGAACGAAATAACAGCAATGACAAAGGAATGGCGATGGATATGGCAAAAGGTACAGTTAGGAAAAGTAAAATATAAATAATTAATTTTTTTGTCGTGTTATACAACTATATAACACGCATTTCCCTGCTGCTTGGTTTTGCGCTTGTGGCAGCCTACTTGAAGGGGCTAGTAGGCCACACTTTGAAGCTCTCTGGCGCTCTTTTAACTCATCGTAGGAAAATGGGAAAAAAGAGGCATAATTCTCAAATCACCGCTACAACTCCTTAAGAGTTTTGCATAACCTTTTGAAACACCCTGTATTTCTTAGGATATTTGGAAAATTCGAATTATGGGAAATTGACAGTTTCTTATTGATGCTTTTTGAAACGTGGTTTCGTCTGCTAAATTTATTGGAGTACGCAGCCTCCGTTATAGCAGACGGATAGCGTCGTTTATAGTTCACAGTCGTCACTAGAAGGCGCTCGTTGATTTGAAATCATCGTTATAAACGTCATTCTAACAAAGGTTGTGTAAATTAGGGGCAATTCACACAAAAAAGACATTTTGGACATCCCATAAAGCCCTAGTAGCAAGGAATAACAATTTGAAACACTAGCATTGCTTTAATTATACTTTGACGCCGTCTTCATTATAATACCACCCTAAACCATAAAAATATTAAATTTCTTTAAAAATTAAGCCAATTTATTTATTGTTTTTACATCTAGAAAACATATATATTTTTTTATTTTGTAAATTGCAACTGTAAGTTGAAATATTTTACAATTTAGGCATGGAGGAAGCACGTGACTGATACTGCGTTCAGTCAATAGTTGCGGACATCTCCATAGAAGAGGAGGGGTTCAAAAATCAAGTGGCTCTGCCGAACGGCGGAGACACGAACTGAGTCTAAGCGGAATTTTCGTGAAAATTGGTTTTCCTTAATACGGGAATTTGTTTTCTTAACTGCGTTGCAATTCGGAGACTTTTTAATAATTTTAGTGTTTGTACTCAACTTTGAATTTTTCATATGATTTTTAGTAAGTTTCCAGGTTTTATTTAAGACTACTTTCATAATTTTCCCTTAATTATTTCGCTCGTAATCTACTTTTAAAATCGACGAAAATTTTGGAACCTGTATTTGTGCTAGGCCGCGGTTATAATGTTTTGAATTTAAAAATCATTGCGCAATAATTGAAAAAGGCTGGTTCGTTACTCGTTTGCGTCTATAGTGAGGTTTAACTATGAAATGGAAGACTAAATGAGCTGATAATCAAAGTTTAATCTAATTTTAAATTTTTTCTTTGCTCTGCTTTAAAAAAAGCAGCTTCTTCATTCAAGCAATCAACAGCCCGGTCAGAAATACATGTATTTCTGGCCCGGTTAATTCTGAATATAGTAAATATTTCTTTTACTTGCAATTGGGTTGCAAAGAAAAAATAGGAAAGAGAAAGCATAAACAACATTTAATGCCCTAATATCCAAACCATATGATAAGAAAAACCATTAATTTCTAAACTTCTAAAGTATTTTAATTCCGACAAAAAGCGATGCCCATCACGTCAGAGTAAAACAGAAGGTCAGCTTAGAGCTGACCTAGATATTTCTGAAGTTCACGTGTGAAGTTTACGCGGTTTGGCAGGGACTTCGGGACTTCAGGTGGTCCCGGACTCCCGGAGAGAGTTCCAGTCCTTGATGGAGGAGGGAACAAATGCGTGCTTCCGAAGCTTAGTTTTCAGATAGTTTTAATAAATCACACTCGCTTGTTAATTTAGAAAAAATTATGTAACTTAATTCATCATTAAACTTTGTTTATAAGCTCATTTTATCTTCCATTTCACAGTTAAAACCTCACTATAGACGCAAACGAGTAACGAACCAGCCTTTTTCAATTATTGCGCAATGAGTTTTAAATTCCAAACTTTAAAACCGAGGCCTAGCACAAATACAGGTTCCAAAGGCGGGGAATTCATTTCCTCGCCTTAAAAATTTCGTCGATTTTAAAAGTAGATTACGAGCGAAATAATTAAGGTAAAATTATGAAAGTAGTCTTAAATAAAACCTGGAAACTTACTTAAAATCATATGAAAAATTCAAAGTTGAGTACAAACACTAAAATTATTAAAAAGTGTCCGAATTGCAATACAGTTAGGAAAACAACTTCCCGTAGGAAAAGCATTGGGGAGAAAAACCAATTTTCACGAAAATTCGTCCGCTGAGACTCAGTTCGTGTCTCCGCCGTTCGGCAGAGCCACTTGATTTTTGAACCCCTCCTCTTCTATGGAGATGTCCGCTCCTATTGACTGAACGCAGTATCAGTCACGTGCTTCCTCCATGATTTAGGTTTCTGTAGAAATCTTTGATCTACGCTTCAGCAAACCCCCTCCCCCTTACTTAGTTACGTCATTTGTGAACCACCCCTTACCAGTGATTTCAAACAGATATGAGGCCCACTCTGTTAATGGTTATGCTTAATGTATCAAATCCACTTTCCTAATCACACGAAACTTTCTAAGTAACTGATATATTCATTTAAATTATTATTATTTGAATGAGATTAAGGATGGTATAAGTAGCTGATTTTTAAATTTCATATTATTAGTAAGCTCAGTCTTCAAGGTTGAGTTACTAAAAACCACCTATATGGACTACAATGCAAATAAGGGCAAACACTAGGGCGGTGAGAGTACTCGAACATCATCGAGTACTCGGCCTTTTTTGAGTACTCGACCTCATATAAATAATTAGAGAATACTCGTCAATTACCGAGTATTCTCTAATTACATGTACTTATTCGGGAACCCGATTACCCGAATAAGTGTGCTCTCTAAACTCGTCGAGTATTTGTTTTTTCTAGATTCGTTGCTTCAAAGTTCAAATAGGGGTTTTACAACTTTGGGGGGGGGGGGGGGATATTAAACGGTACATACAAAGTTGTGGAAACTGTGGTTCATTTAAATTAAAGAAATATTTTTCAGCATTGCAAGCTACTTTAAACTCCTTTTAAATTTAATTTCATAAATACTTGAATAAAACCAGCTCCTAATCAAGTACTCGATAACCCGAGTCGTTGAACATATTACTCGAGGTGTTTTTTTAGTTACTCGACTCGAATAAGAGAAAGTTTCCCCTGATTACTCGACTCGACTTCAATATTACTCGACTAGAATACTCAATGAAAAAAATTATACTCGATAACCGACTCGATTACCTAAATCCACTAATCGCACAGCCCTACAAAACACGCTAATAATGAAAAGGTGTAAAAAAGAACTGAACCCTAAAACATTTAAAGAAATTAAAAAAAATACGAATTAGTCAGACCAAATAGATCTTCGAGTCAAAAACGAATTAAATAATTAAATAATATAGCCAGAATTTCCAACGACTGATTCGTTGTGCCATATTTGGGGCCATCATAATTTTTGAATATAAAGCGAAGCGCAGCGTATTTGATATAAATATTAAAATACATTAGAACAGAAACTCAAACCAATAGCAAAGCCCAGATTTTAATGCATTTTTAAATGTGTACAAATATAACGAAGTTGGTGTTATAAATGTTAATGTATTTTAATATATTTCACTCAGAATTGAAATGTTAATATTGAATTATTCCTGTTCAAGTTAAAGTCTGATATAAATTAATTTTATTATTATGCGGTAGAATTCTGAGGAACCATCATTTAAAATAGTGAGTAGTTTTCGCCCGACGCAAAAATGGAAATTACACACGGTATTTTCCCTGGAGATCTTCGGTTTACACTTTATAACATTGTACACCAGCCACCTGATTTAAAAGCATTTAAACTCACTTACTGACGTAGACCTAAGGTGGTGCCTTAAGTAATAGACAAGTTAATTATTTAAACTAAACTTTTGATATCTATGAGATCACCAATTAAAGAACCAGTCATTGATGACAGTGATATCTCAACGCAATATCACCTAAGTTTCCGTACAATTAAAAAATAGACAGTATTATTTACATGCTTCCTGATGAAATTAAAGTCTGATATCTATAAGAAATTAGATTCTTAAATAAAAAAACCACCATTTATAACCGTGATACCTCAACGCGATACCAACTAAGTTCCCTTCATATGCAAAAAAGGAAATTACACAGTATTATGGACTTATTCCTGATTTTATTGAAGTCTGATATCTATAAGAAATTAGATTCTTAATTAAAGAACCAACCATTTATAACAATGATACCTCAACGCGATACCAACTAAGTTCCCTTCATATGCAAAAAAGGAAATTACACAGTATTATGGACTTATTCCTGATTTTATTGAAGTCTGATATCTATAAGAAATTAGATTCTTAATTAAAGAACCAACCATTTATAACAGTGATACCTCAACGCGATACCAACTAAGTTCCCTTCATATGCAAAAAAAGGAAATTACACAGTATTATGGACTTATTCCTGATTTTATTGAAGTCTGATATCTATAAGAAATTAGATTCTTAATTAAAGAACCAACCATTTATAACAGTGATACCTCAACGCGATACCAACTAAGTTCCCTTCATATGCCAAAAAGGAAATTACACAGTATTATGGACTTGTTCCTGATTTTATTGAAGTCTGATATCTATAAGAAATTAGATTCTTAATTAAAGAACCAACCATTTATAACAGTGATACCTCAACGCGATACCAACTAAGTTCCCTTCATATGCAAAAAAGGAAATTACACAGTATTATGGACTTATTCCTGATTTTATTGAAGTCTGATATCTATAAGAAATTAGATTCTTAATTAAAGAACCAACCATTTATAACAATGATACCTCAACGCGATACCAACTAAGTTCCCTTCATATGCCAAAAAGGAAATTACACAGTATTATGGACTTGTTCCTGATTTTATTGAAGTCTGATATCTATAAGAAATTAGATTCTTAATTAAAGAACCAACCATTTATAACAGTGATACCTCAACGCGATACCAACTAAGTTCCCTTCATATGCAAAAAAGGAAATTACACAGTATTATGGACTTATTCCTGATTTTATTGAAGTCTGATATCTATAAGAAATTAGATTCTTAATTAAAGAACCAACCATTTATAACCGTGATACCTCAACGCGATACCAACTAAGTTCCCTTCATATGCAAAAAAGGAAATTACACAGTATTGTGGACTTATTCCTGATTTTATTGAAGTCTGATATCTATAAGAAATTAGATTCTTAATTAAAGAACCAACCATTTATAACAGTGATACCTCAACGCGATACCAACTAAGTTCCCTTCATATGCAAAAAAAGGAAATTACACAGTATTATGGACTTATTCCTGATTTTATTGAAGTCTGATATCTATTAGAAATTAGATTCTTAATTAAAGAACCAACCATTTATAACCGTGATACCTCAACGCGATACCAACTAAGTTCCCTTCATATGGAAAAATAGAAATTACACAGTATTATGGACTGATTCCTGTGTTTATTGAAGTCTGATATCTATTAGAAATTAGATTCTTAATTAAAGAACCAACCATTTATAACCGTGATACCTCAACGCGATACCAACTAAGTTCCCTTCATATGCAAAAAAAGGAAATTACACAGTATTATGGACTTATTCCTGATTTTATTGAAGTCTGATATCTATAAGAAATTAGATTCTTAATTAAAGAACCAACCATTTATAACAGTGATACCTCAACGCGATACCAACTAAGTTCCCTTCATATGCAAAAAAGGAAATTACACAGTATTATGGACTTATTCCTGATTTTATTGAAGTCTGATATCTATAAGAAATTAGATTCTTAATTAAAGAACCAACCATTTATAACCGTGATACCTCAACGCGATACCAACTAAGTTCCCTTCATATGGAAAAATAGAAATTACACAGTATTATGGACTGATTCCTGTGTTTATTGAAGTCTGATATCTATTAGAAATTAGATTCTTAATTAAAGAACCAACCATTTATAACCGTGATACCTCAACGCGATACCAACTAAGTTCCCTTCATATGGAAAAATAGAAATTACACAGTATTATGGACTGATTCCTGTGTTTATTGAAGTCTGATATCTATTAGAAATTAGATTCTTAATTAAAGAACCAACCATTTATAACCGTGATACCTCAACGCGATACCAACTAAGTTCCCTTCATATGGAAAAATAGAAATTACACAGTATTATGGACTGATTCCTGTGTTTATTGAAGTCTGATATCTATTAGAAATTAGATTCTTAATTAAAGAACCAACCATTTATAACCGTGATACCTCAACGCGATACCAACTAAGTTCCCTTCATATGGAAAAATAGAAATTACACAGTATTATGGACTGATTCCTGTGTTTATTGAAGTCTGATATCTATTAGAAATTAGATTCTTAATTAAAGAACCAACCATTTATAACCGTGATACCTCAACGCGATACCAACTAAGTTCCCTTCATATGGAAAAATAGAAATTACACAGTATTATGGACTGATTCCTGTGTTTATTGAAGTCTGATATCTATTAGAAATTAGATTCTTAATTAAAGAACCAACCATTTATAACCGTGATACCTCAACGCGATACCAACTAAGTTCCCTTCATATGGAAAAATAGAAATTACACAGTATTATGGACTGATTCCTGTGTTTATTGCAGTCTGATATCTATTAGAAATTAGATTCTTAATTAAAGAACCAACCATTTATAACCGTGATACCTCAACGCGATACCAACTAAGTTCCCTTCATATGGAAAAATAGAAATTACACAGTATTATGGACTGATTCCTGTGTTTATTGAAGTCTGATATCTATTAGAAATTAGATTCTTAATTAAAGAACCAACCATTTATAACCGTGATACCTCAACGCGATACCAACTAAGTTCCCTTCATATGGAAAAATAGAAATTACACAGTATTATGGACTGATTCCTGTGTTTATTGAAGTCTGATATCTATTAGAAATTAGATTCTTAATTAAAGAACCAACCATTTATAACCGTGATACCTCAACGCGATACCAACTAAGTTCCCTTCATATGGAAAAATAGAAATTACACAGTATTATGGACTGATTCCTGTGTTTATTGAAGTCTGATATCTATTAGAAATTAGATTCTTAATTAAAGAACCAACCATTTATAACCGTGATACCTCAACGCGATACCAACTAAGTTCCCTTCATATGGAAAAATAGAAATTACACAGTATTATGGACTGATTCCTGTGTTTATTGAAGTCTGATATCTATTAGAAATTAGATTCTTAATTAAAGAACCAACCATTTATAACCGTGATACCTCAACGCGATACCAACTAAGTTCCCTTCATATGGAAAAATAGAAATTACACAGTATTATGGACTGATTCCTGTGTTTATTGAAGTCTGATATCTATAAGAAATTAGATTCTTAATTAAAGAACCAACCATTTATAACCGTGATACCTCAACGCGATACCAACTAAGTTCCCTTCATATGGAAAAATAGAAATTACACAGTATTATGGACTGATTCCTGTGTTTATTGAAGTCTGATATCTAATAGAAATTAGATTCTTAATTAAAGAACCAACCATTTATAACCGTGATACCTCAACGCGATACCACCTACACTTTTGAGCGATGCAAACACGTAAATGATATTTTCGCTTTCTAATAAGAAAATCAATGGTTTTTCCCTTTTGCAAAACCCGTTATTTTTGTCCGCGCGGCTAGAAGCGAAGCACTTAAGCAAATGATTTCGGTGGGAATCCGGATCGCCCAATAATAGAAACATCGGAGCGAGGAAAGAAAAATTGCCAAACCAGAAAGACGGACGGACAAGAGGAGAGCACTCCAAATTGAGGGAGCCGCGCCTCGGCCAAGGATAATGGTAGTCGAGCACGCCTGTACCCCTACCCCTTCCCGAAATTGCCCCAGGTACCATAACTACTGGGGAGCCTAGCACGCCACTTCAACTCCAAAATATGTTAACTCCGAGTATTTGCTATTCTGAGATCATGCGTCATCAAAATTAATAGTAGAGTCATGGAAATTAAAAGGTTCACAACGAAGGTTTAAAATGTACAATTTAATTTCTGATTACTGGTCCGTTAAAGATAAAAATAACGTTTCTGGTTTCCCCTTTCCATAAAAACTTGTTGGCTGGCGTGTCATGAAGGGTTTGCCTCCACACTGAAAGTAAGTCATTAAAAGTCGCTAGTTGATGCGTGGGGAATTTGATAAAATCGTTATATCATTTAGAAATAGTCTTAACCTGATTATATCGTCTTTCGTGGTAAATAGTTAATGGTAATATTTTAAATGTAAATAAATAATAGTTTATTTATTTCTACGAACTCAATCTTGTATGACGTATTTTTAAAATAGTTTGTTAAAAAGAGGTTCCCCAATGAATTTAGAGATGGCGGTAGTGGGATAATGGAAATTTTACGAAATTGAGACTAATAAATGTCCTGTGGTTAGAAATATGACTAACAAGGAGACTATCCGAGGTGGTTATCTCCGATTTGATTCAAACTCGGGTGGTAAGTAGACCTTCATGTAACTTGAAAATCCCTGAAAGGGTGGACAAGAATGGGCTTTCATTTTGCCATGGCAACCAAAAATGTTTTTCACAACTTAAAAACTGATTACTCGTATTTACCCAATATATGTATATTTACTCATATTTACTAAAATTGACGTATATTGGTCCAAGTGTACCAGATTTAGCCATGATCTGAATTATGTATCTAATTGATGAACCTTTTTTAATTTTTTTAAAAATATTGTTAGGGGGGACCCTTATAATCTTCGATTTTACCATGTTAATTTTCACAGGGAAAATCATTTTTTAAGTTGTTAAAAACATTTTTGGTTGCCATGGCCAAATGAAAGCCCATTCCTGTCCACCCTTTTAGGGATTTTAAAGTTACATGAAGGTATACTTACCACCCGAGTTTGAATCAAATCGGAGATAACCACCTCGGGTAGTCTCCTTGTAAGTAAATAACGCTTCCAAAACCAATAAAACTATTAAAAAGAATTTTTTTTTAAATGATCGGATAAAATATTTTCGATGTAAATTTTTTGAAATTGTCATTTATTTTGGAAAAATAAAGTAGGAACATGAGAATATTAATGTATCAAGAAAATAACATTAGGAGTAAATACATATTGATACTTATCTCATAATGACTGTCAAAAGGGGGCGTAGGTAGAGCGTATAACAACATTAAGTATAAAACGTATTTAACCAATATTTGTTATAACGTATAATAATCATTATGTATAAAAAAAAGTGAAACTGTATAAAGTATAATGTCATATTTAATACTCCATTTTCTAAAATACCACGCCCACAGCAATGGCCAGACCTCTTGCAAATTAGATTAAGTCTTCCGTTACGCACTGAATTTTTTCGATATGCATAATGGTTAAATATGTATATACGCGATCCGACTCTTTTTCCCTCAATATCCTGCATATTAATGAAATTACAAACATTACACAATGTTTTATATAAAATTCGTGTTTCGAAAAAACACAGTTGCTTAAAAAGATAATGGTTTTTATCTAAAGTCGGTAGAAAATAATTTTTTTTTAAAATTTATACCTTAAAAAGATTATACATAAACAATTTATATATTGTGACGGACTCCAAAAAGTATTTATACCTTAAAAAAATTGTACTTTACACATTTATATTTTACGCATTTATACATTACACATTTATATTTACGCATTTATACATTACACATTTATATTTTACGCATTTATACATTACACATTTATATTTTACGCATTTATACATTACACATTTATATTTTACGCATTTATACATTACACATTTATATTTTACGCATTTATACATTACACATTTATATTTTACGCATTTATACTTTACAATAATGCACGCATTTTATACTTTATAACAAAAAGAATTTATACCTTATGTTATTATACGCTCTAGCGCCTCCCCTGTCAGAAGACGTCAGTTCAATTTAACCAATGAGATATGGGCTGATTGGATTTGGTATAGAGATTAGGAGCTTACTTTTGATCGTGAAGGGAATTAGCAGAAACGCTAAAAATCGTCTAAGTACAAATAAATACATTTTCAGAAAGTTCAATTTATTTCAAACTAGTGTTGTTATTTTTCCGGAAAAATAAAATGCGGAAAAATTTCCAGGAAATTTCCCGGAAAATTTCAGTAAACATACTAAAAAACATTATAGTGTTACATTGTTAATCAGTTTAAACTAGTCTAGAGGTTTAGTTTTACTTTTAGATTAGAATAAATGCCGCTTTATTTAAATTTGCAAACAATATATTAGACTAATCATGGAATGAAAACTTTTTTTATTTTTTTCGGAAAAATACGGAAAATTTTCCGGAAAAAAGGCCTTGGTCATTTTCCGGAAAATTTTCCGACTTACAACACTATTTCAAACGTTTAAGCTCAATTCGTGTATTATTTGGAATTAGTGTATTTTGGCACTAAGGTGCCGAGCTATCGTACCCATTGCGGAAATATTTTCTGCAAGAAAATGATGCGACCGAAAAGCGTACATTTTCCCCCACCCTCTGGCGATTCTTTATCCTATTCTTTCGAATATCGTCCGTTCCACCTGCTTGCATCTTAAGGAGGAAGAGACACACACAGTTTTATCGATCCGCCGATAGAGGGAGCTCTTTCTGTTTTGTCGAATGATACTTAGCGCTTTATTATACCCTATTTTCTTAAGTCTCGAAGCTTAGAACTCAATAAAGACCTATAATAACAACGGAAAATATCTAAAAACTGAGCCGCCATCCACCTTACAAAATAATCGCATTACGTTATTTTAATGGAAACGTATTAAAATGTCAACTCCTCCCTCATTACCATTGCCATCTGGTGGTTTATATCGGTACTAAAGTGAACGCAAAGAGTGCATTCCAAAATTTCAGAATTTTCTATCGATTATCTACTAAATATTATATAATTTATGAGTAATAGTAAAATTTCCGTCGGAAATTTTAGATTGTTAGGTAAAAAGTATCTAAATTATATCATAATCAAGAATGTATATATGTATACCCTCACGCTAGTAGAATAAGCTGCTTAACCCTAAACCAAATCAAATGAACCAGGTATCCCATTGGTTCCCTAAAACGACATCTTCCGACGGGATTTAAATTATTGGCAAGTATTGTTTAAAAACAGTATTTATCTGGTTAAATATCAAATACAACATTAAATTATTTAACACTTACTTAATTTAATTGAAAATCATGAAATTATCGGTTGATAAATGCGCTTAATGGTACAATTTCAAGCAAATTATTAATTATTATTGTTAAATGAATAATTTCCTTGTTGACAAAATTAATTATATCTAAACAAAAATTATTTTTGATATTGAATAAATACACCAGTTCAGTAATACATTTTTGGTCGGCTTTTGATATAAGTTACAAAAAAATTACACATTTTTTTATGACGAACCAGAATATCAAAATATTTCATTTTCACCTTCATAAGTGAATTGTATATTTGCTTGGCCCTGAAGAACGACTCTCTGCTTACGATCCGTTAAATAATTTGCAATATTTGTGTTTTTTTCTTTCGCTTCTTTTTGTAAAAAATAAATAATTTGTTACCCAAAACAAAATCAGAGTGTATTAAAGGGCCACACCGGCGTTTGAAAAATTGGACCCGAATTTAGCACCAATCCTATTCTGGAAACTAGCGCTTGAAACTGGTGAAATTCAAACGCCGGTGTCGCCCTTTAAGACGAAACTGATGATCCGAACGCTCCCGAGAGTTTTAAAATTTTTTTTTTCATAAACTATGAAACCATGATAACTAAAGAAACATTTATGATTAGTTTGAAATGATCTATACAAGTCTTTTCTTAAAAAAAAACTGCGATGAAAAATTCCCCTTCACGAAAATTGGCCACATTTATTGACAAGTGAAACCCAAAGCGCCTTACCTCTCCGTCGATTTCCTTTTTTAAATAAAATATAAAATTTTAGCTGTCACACATACTTCAAAAGGGGCGTGAAAAAAAAACGGTCGAAAAAAAGTGCGAACCTCACTTCATACACGTTCAATACAACTCCGAAAAAATTTGTTAATGTCCTATTTTGGTATGCGCCGTTAGGAAATTGCGGCGAACGACTGTGCGGGCGTTTATTCGATATATTCCCATTGTTATCTTTATCTTCCCTTTTTTGGGAAAGGAACGTCTGACTGTGTTCCAATTTTATTCTAGCCGCCACAAAAATGCCATTTCGGCAATTCCGATAAAAACCCGCAATTTATTATTTCAAAGGCGCAGGTGTTTATTATGCTCAATTCGGGCACAAATATCACGCAACTTCTAATAGGACGTTTTGCGAAATGGATATAGCTTTCTGTCCTAACTGACTTAATTTTTTTTATTTTAATATCAAAAGATTGATTTTAAAACGGTATAGTCTGATGGTGTTTGGTTGGACGGCTAGCAGAAGTTTTGTTTAGCTAAGTTCAGGTACGAAAATCACGTAACTTCTAATACGACGTTTAGTGAAATAAATATTATTTCTGTCGTGACTGACTTAAAGAAATTCTATTTCTATTTTAATATGAAAAGATATAGTCTGATGGATTATACTTACAAGGAGACTACCCGAGGTGGTTATAACCGATTTTGTTGAAACTCGGGGGTTAGGTAGACCTTATGGTAGTATGAAAATTTCCAAAGGGAAAAGTTGCAATGGGCTTTAGTTTTCCCATGGCAACCGAAAATGTTTTTGATCTCCCATTTAAAAAATTATGGGATTTTCTCGGTTTCACAGGGTACTTACTTACTTAAAAAAATTTTAAAAATTAAATTTTCAAAACATACCCAAAAAGATGAATTTGAGCTATTTTGGGTAAAATTAATCAATGATTTTGGGTAAAATTGATCAATTTTGGTTAAATTTTAACCAAATTTGGGTAACCGAAAAAATCCCATGCTTTTTTAAATGGAGAGGTCAAAAACATTTTCGGTTGCCATGGGAAAACTAAAGCCCATTGCAACTTTTCCCTTTGGCAATTTTCATACTACTATAAGGTCTACCTAACCCCCTAGTTTCAACAATATCGGTGATAACCACCTCGGGTAGTCTCCTTGTTAGTTCGGTCACAAATATCACGTAACTTCTAATAGGACGTTTTGCGAAATGGATATAGCTTCCAGTCGTGACTTACTTAAGCTAACTTACTTTTTATTTTAATATTAAAACCTTGATTTCAAAAGATATAGTCTGATAGAGTCCAGTTGGACGGCTAGCAGAAGATTATTATGCTCAATTCGGGGACAAATATCACGTATCTTCTAATACGGCGTTTAGTTAAATAAATATTATTTCTGTAGTGATTGACTTAAAGAAATTATATTTATATTTTATTTTTAATATCAAAACTTTGGTTTCAAAAGCTATAGTATTATAGTGACTTGTCGGACGGCTAGCATGCGTTTATTATACTTCATTCAGGCACAAATATCACGTATTTCTAATACGACAATTTGCGAAATGAATATCGCTTTTTGTGTCGTGACTGACTTAAAAATATATTTTTTATATTAATATCAAAACTATGATATTTATCTTATCGATTTTCTCATATTACACAGGAATTTTATCTCTGTAAACGATAGCTCTTAGTGTTTCCAATGGCCAACTGATCAGGTTTTCAGTTGTAAAATCTCAATTATCTGAAGATATTTATTTAGTCAGATCAGTTTAATCTTTTATCCTCCCCTCACCCAGAAATTTGATCTGATTCATTCTTCCTAGTAAAGAATTTAATTTGGGGATATGTATATTCGATAACTGAAATTTGCTCAACTTCTGTCCATAGGTTTATGAAGAATTCACATTAGTTTAGATTTTAATCTATCTGGTTTGAATTTTGACCCGTATTAACTGATTTGATAATATCCGAATTTAAATTGCGGATAATCTGACGTCTGATAATATCTGAACGCAAATGCGGAAAATTTTATATCTGATCATATCTGAACGTAAATTCGGAAATCTGATATCTGAGATCTGATTGTAAATGCGGAAAATCTGATATCTGAGATCTGAACGTAAATGCGTAAAATCTGATATCTGATAATATTTGAACGTAAATGCGGAAAATCTGATATCTGATAATATCTGAACGTAAATGCGGAAAATCTGACATCTGATAATATTTGTACGTAAATGCGGATTTCCTAATATCTGATAATATCTGAACGTAACTGCGGATAATCTGATATCTGATAATATCTGGCGGATAATCTGATATTTGATAAATCGTAATCATTTGCTCAGGTCAAATAAAGCAACTGTTATCTGAGAATCTGAGAGCTATAAATTATATATTGAAACGACAAAGATTTTGAACTTATTTAATTAAAATTATGCGATACACTTTAATAAAAATTTAATTTTCCCAACAAAAATGAATTTATCTTCTTATTTCGAGGACCATTTGTTGGGGCTCTTAATCTTAGAGGGCCCTTCCGCGACGCTTAATTTACGCCACTGATCGCACACGTAACTCCCTGGTCCCAACCATTCTGATTGAGAGATTTTGGAAAAGCGAAATTTTTGATAAAGTAGGGCATGCGACTGGACAAAACGCGCTTTAGACTTGACTCAACGATTCGTGTCAAATTGGATTAAAAGCGTAACGAATTAATGGTTATTTCGGAAATTAATTAAACACTTTTACAAAGTCGAAAGCTCTAAGATCAATCTAGTTAAAACTAAAATCTCCGAACCGTATTTTCTTTAAAAATCGCATTTTACGTCAGCAGTCCCTTGACACAAGTTTCGTTGCAGTCCGTCTGCAGAAAATGTTTACCTTCTATTAAACTGAGCGACAGGTGCTATTATAGTTCCGCCAAATTTGCAACCTGGTTGGGGAGGGGGTGTAAATTATTTCCCTCAAAATTCCTCCGGAGGTTATATTCCCTTTAAGATTAGCAGGACGAAAATAAACAAGTTGGAAAGCCAAAATATACGTCTCCTCGTAAGAGTTTTCCTGTGATATATTTTATTTTCAATATAGTACCATGCCTATCCGCCTGCTAAAAATATAGCCCAGGTTCGAATCCTGGCCACGACCGTATTTTATATTAAAATATATAATTAATTTTAATTTAATTTATAAATGTTAAAAATATTATAGAATACGTTTATAAAGCGTAAAGGAAAACGGACTTCCCAACGGCGTCGGTAGTTCTAGGGTAGAACGCCCGCTTATCAATCAGGAGGGCTCGGGTTCGTAACCCGCGCGATTCTTTAGCAAATTGATAATAAGACGTATACCGTGAGCAATTGGTGGAAACCCTGCTATTGCGATGCTTAAACGTTTACCGTAACCCTACGTCGTAAAATAGAAGTTAGAGAGAACAAACACCGTACACACAAACACAGTACACATTGATATTACACGTCATAATACAATGCACATAAACATTACACACACGTCACCACACAGTATACATAAACATTACACAAACACTTACACTTAAATATTACATGGCATAATAAACATTACACACAGTACACATAAATATTACATGGCATAATAAACATTACACACAGTACACATAAATATTACTTGTCATAATAAACATTACACACGAATAAACACAACACCCGCACACGTCACAACACATATACATAAACATTACACACACGTCACAACACAAAGTACACCTAAATATTACATGTCATAATACACGAAACAACACCCGCACACGTCACAACACGTCCACATAAACATTACGGACGAAACATCAGAACATCCGCACACGTCACAACACATGAACATTACGGACGAAACCCCAAAACACCCGCACACGTCACAACACGTCCACATAAACATTACGCACGAAACCACACAACACCCGCTCACGTCACAACACAAACACAAAGTACACCTAAATAGTACATGTCATAATACACGAAACAACACCCGCACACGTCACAACACGTCCACATAAACATTACGGACGAAACATCAGAACATCCGCACACGTCACAACACATGAACATTACGGACGAAACCCCAAAACACCCGCACACGTCACAACACGTCCACATAAACATTACGCACGAAACCACACAACACCCGCACACGTCACAACACGTCCACATAAACATAACGCAAGAAACATCAGAACATCCGCACACGTCACAACACATAAACATTACACACGAAACCACACAACACCCGCACACGTCACAACACTTACAAAAACACGAACTCGAATACAGGCTTTTTAATAAAAATAAACCCTTTTCCAAAATTCAAGAAACTTCGAACACAGTTTTTACATTTCTCCCCGATACTGCGAACGCGTTTCCGCAGCCAGACAGACACACAGACACGGTGATTGTTAAGCCCCTCCTAGGGAACATAAGTTCCTCGGAGAGGTAAACACGAGTTTTGGAATATGGTAGCGAATTCCAAGCAGACGTATCTGAATGACAGCGTAAACTTCCCCCTTGGCTCCGTTCGGATAAGAAGCACGCTTCTAGCATTCCGGACGATTAGCGAACGGCAATGCCATCTACCGACGAGATTTTAAAACGGTGAATGAAGGGGGAAAGCGGACGTAACAGCCGTCTTCATACGAATTCAAAATGCCAAAATTTAGTGGCGTTTCAAAGGAAGAATATCAATTAGGGACATTAAATGCGACCCCTGGAGGCTGAGTGCGGTTTCTGAGTGACATTGACAGTTGAACGTGGAGACACGCGAACTGTCAGAGTCCTTTAAAGGTCACGATACTAATTTCGGGTTTTGATAAGTTCTTAATTATTGTAATGTATAGGCAAAAGGCTAGGTGCGTTAATTTATCATTGGCCCACTTAATTACTTATTCAAAAAGATCTTCGTGAAAGACGAAAATTCGGTGAAAATGTAAGCTAAAATAGAATTACTTTTTAAACGATGTAAATAGAGCTAGTTTCTAAGTAAAAACTTTTTAAATATTCTAAATATACAGGTATATCAATTATTAATGTTATGTGAATTAAATATCAAATTATAAACAAAATGTCATAGGGGTTTAAATTATAACGAATTTATAATTATCAATAAAAATACACTTAAATCTGATTCCCCAAACCTATTTCTACTTAAAATAAATGTTAGCTGAGTGACCCCGATCTTAAACATTTTAAATTTGACCACCCGGGACTTATCCCATCCTTATCGAATACAATATTTATTTAAAAATATTTTAACGACTTGTACACCATAGCAAAGAAATGTTTACGTGTAACTAAACCCTTTGAACAACTTTAAAATTAAAATATCTCTATATATTTTCCATCACTTGTCTGACCCTTTATCTGATTTATTTAACTTTAAACATTTAATTGGATTTCATCAATATAAATTCGCAGCTCTCAAATGCAATGAATTTTCCGAAAATTAATTTGCAATAACCCAGATCTACTTGCAAAGTACCGAAATTAGTTTGCGTTTATCTAACTTTACTTGGTCTTGCCTTTTCAGCTCATATTAATCAAAGATTACTTTTTTCATATTTTCCCTAATATATTCGTCATTACCCAAATTAGTTTCAATTTACCCACCATTTTCCGATCTTACCCAATTTACTTCAATTTATCCAACTTACCATATTTTCCCAATTTAATGGACTTTGTCCAATTTAGTCGAATTAACCAAAATATGTCGCAATTAACCTTAATTTATCTTATTTTCCTTAATATATTCATATTTTTCTTAATTTACAAGTATTTTCACAATTGATTAAACTTTGTCCAATTTAGTCAAATTAACCAAATTTATTTAGATTTACACAACTTTAATTAACTTACTGAATTTTACTCGTATTTAACTTAAATTATTCGAATTTACCAGAATTCAATGGATTTTTCGGTTTTACCAAATTTATTGAACTTTGGCCAATTTAGTCGAAATTACTTTATATAAAATTGGATTTTGTTACTTTTGATAGCATTTATTCATAAATACCTGAACTTACCTTAATTGAGTGGAATTTACAAAAATTTGGTTGCATTTACCCAACGACAGGCGATTTCACCCAAAAATTGTGTCTATTACCCAATTTGTTTTTAAATTTTCCCAATTTTTTTATTTTTTCAAAATTTAAGTTTTTTTAAAATGTTGTTTCACAGGGCCCTTGAAATAAGTGATTTTACTATGTTAAATCACTTAGAGAAAAGTTTACCTTGTGTTCTCAAAAACATTTTCGGTTGCCATTAAAAATTTTCAAGTTACTTTAAGGTAATAAAATGGGTGGGTTTAGAGGTCGGCGTTTGGACAAGAAATATGTTTTATTTGTTTTTATTCATAACAGATAATTACCGGAATAAAAACTTATTTTTTGCATAATAAATCGTTTTATAACCGCGAATATATCCATAACCGAAATTTTTATGAATAATTCAAATTTTCAAATTTTGACTGTTAATTTCTTTGTGCCGCCGAGCTCTAGGTGGGTTACACCTCGGGTCGTCTCCTTGTAAGAAAGAATCATTTAAATTGATCATAAAACGGTTCAAAGTCCTAGGGCTTTGCTAAAGGTCATCAGAGGTCCTAGCCCTTTTTCTCTACGTCCCTAGGGCTCCTATTTTACCGACTTGAGGGCAGTAAGTAAAACATTGTCACATTTTGAGTTAGTTCTCTAGGGTGGGTTGTAAATGAGCCCTAGGGACTTCAAGGGCTTCCAACGCGTTCCTGCTCAGTTCGTCTTAGATCAATGAAGAAAACGGGTGATTAAAACTACAGGCGTCTCTGATAGTTTGACCTCTCGCTATTTAAAATACGCTTTTCGGTGTGGCTTTCCCGCACGACACCTTTATTTGAAAGAGGAATAAAAGTTTCACCGATAAGAAAGGAACGCGGTAGGTGCAGTCCGACGCCCGCGGCGCGTTTTCTTTGAATCGGGATTATGAATTATAAGGCGAGAAAGATGAAGACCACGGAATGGAGAATTCCTTCTGATTAAAAGAACTTGCCGCTTGAGGGCGCTAACAAAGATTAGGCAAACATTTCTGCCTCTCGTGACGGCAAGCCGGAGATAGCGACGGGAAATAAACGGGCTTTTCTTTCGTCTTGATAGTTTTGTTTACGCCCCCCGAAGGCGAGGCTGGAGAGGGGGAAGACAAACATTTTTCGCCGCTTTCTATGCAGATTGCGTGCTTCATACCGACCCCCTCTCCCTCCCAACTTACTACTACTACTACTACTACTACTACTTCTACTACTACTCCATCTTTTTCACATCCGTACATCCTTCTTTGCTCCTGAGTTTCCTTTACGCCCTCGAAGTTCTCATTCGATACGAAGCTCTTATATTGGTGTATGATGTAGTAGTTGCGTGTGGAATGCCAATATTTCCAGGGTTTATTGTTAGCAAAGACTATATATACGCTTCGCTTACTAGACAGGCGTCTCTGTACAACACTTTCGAAACACCGGAGAAGCCTTTGACCAGCCGTTAGAGGCGCCACTAGTAGCACTGCGGAAGCGCGGGGGAAATTTGGACCAGCGTCCGCTATCGTATGCAAGTTGAGCCATTGAACACGCCAGTCTATTTAGCGAAGCGTATAACATCGCCGTTAAAACAAAACCACGTAACTTGAGATACGTGGTTTTGCCAAAATTGACATATTTAGATTCTACACCCAAATTTACGTATATAACATTAAAAACATTAATAGGTTGCAATTGGATTTATTTTTTTAAATCGAGAAAACATTTAAACGTATCTTTGATATTCACAACGCATTTCGCGCCAAAGCACGTATCTTGCTTATTTTCAGCTTCTATCTCACTTCATGACGCAAAACCACGTATCTCTAAAAATTCCCCTTTAGCAAAATATTTTTAAATTAAAATCGTCATAAATTCAATATTGAAATGAAATTATTTAACTATAAAATTAACTCACATGTAAAAACCTAACACGCGATTTCAAAATTAAAAAATCCATTTTTCTCAAAAAGGTCACTGAAAAGATACGTGGTTTTGTTTTAACGGCGACGATATATAGTCTTTGATCGTTAGCCGAGTTTAAAAACGTCGTAACATGGGCCACGTTAAAGCTAAGGTGACGATTTTTTAAAAATTAAGGTAACGATATATATAGGAAATTAATTCTTATTGTGATATTTTCAAGGTGGAATTTAAATTAATTTAAATTTAAATTTTGAAAATTTCATTGTGGATTGTTTAACGGTAATAGTAAGTGCAGGGAGCTGATCCGCTCGCGTGGCATGGAGGGCTTACCACTACCCTCCCATGCAGTGCAACCTGGCCACCTGAGTCGCTAGAAGACTTGGGTATTAGCTTAGCTGATCTGATAAGCTAAGCTGAATTTTTCATAATTTAAAAAATTTAATTTGAAACGAAATGAAAATGACTAAAAATAATGTTTAATAATTGAAGAACTATTTTTTTTAAATTTATATTTAACAGTGTAAATGTGAATGACCTTGAATAATAAATGCCTTTATTCAATTTTACTTTGAAACTTTGACTTTTTAAAATTTATCATTATATTTATTTAAAACAATCGTTAACTGTTTATTAAAATCTTTAAACGCGTAAATTATAGGTTGAAATAATTTAACACCAATTTAAATAAAGTTCTTTACTATAGAATCCAAATTTGATCTAATTAACTTTTTTCAACTTTTTTCAACTTTTTTTTTTATTTCAGATATAATTTTTTTTTCAAATTTATTGTAGTAAGGGGTAACTACTAACTACATTTTTTATGGCGAATAAA
The DNA here is from genome assembly GCF_980474605.1 of Leiobunum rupestre. NCBI lineage: Eukaryota > Metazoa > Arthropoda > Arachnida > Opiliones > Sclerosomatidae > Leiobunum > Leiobunum rupestre. Next base: position 30,788,955 of record NC_143392.1, on the reverse strand, counting down.
CTTTGCCTGATAACTTTCCGATCTAGATATTTTTTCAGGAGACCACAGTTGTTGATTACTTTTAGTTAAGGTCTGATTATTATTATTAATATTATTAAAAATTAAAATACAAAATAACTAGTAATAATTGCGTTTTTCGTCCGTTTATTATAGATTAACTATTTTTAATTGATAGTTACCAAAGAAAGTAGTTGTCTGTAGGGCCGAGTAACTGACTATAGGGCCCGCATTTTCAAAGAGCCCGGATTCCAAAGGAAGTTTCCCTTACAGTTATTTTAGGAGAAAAATAAAATGCAACATTGGGGCACGGTTAGAAAAGTTCGCCTAGATTTATTTATTTATTCCAAGGGCCTGCCAATATTATTAAATTTTAAACCACCCTAGAGTAGAGAAAGTCTTGGCGTGAAACTATCGTTATGACCTTGTCCGACTTGTCCGGTACTCCGTGGTTGGAGTGCCTTCTGTTTAGGAATGGCCGACTGGTGTGAGATCCCATCCGTCTGATGCGAGATGGCCGCCGTGTTCTAGTCGAACTGCTATTTTTTATTATTCCACCGAAAAAGCTTGTTTGTTATGAAAGCGACAGAAACGACCCCCCCCCCCTAAACTTATCTCCCCCCCCCTAAACTTATCCCCCCCCCCTTAGTTCTCTTCTTTACAACTTCTTTGTTGATTTTGTGTACCATCAGTTTTCCAGAATATTATTTTTATTTTCTATTTTATTTTTCGGTTGAAGTCGGAAGTTGGTGGTTTTTAAGCCTAAAGGGGTAATTGTCTTTCGTAGGCGGAATACTAAACCGTTTACTGCGGAAGGAACCAAGGGCGATTTGGATAAGGGACTTTTTAAGTTTTGGGTAAAGCCATTACAAGAGAAAAAGTTTTCAAAGAGCTGGTTGAAAATTAAATTACGTATTTTCGTGGCTTACGGGTAAATAGACGTAGCGTGGTATCGATTGTTAGTATTTTTATTAAATATTTGTGATGTCTTAAGCGCTCAATTGGATTTTAGAAATGGAACCAACAGCCTCGTTGCCAGAGTTGGAAAAAATCCAGCTTGTTATGAAAAAATCCAGCTTTTTATGAAAAAATCCAGCTTTTTTTGAAAAAATCCAGACCAGTGGTTTTAATTGGCTATATCTGGTTTTTTTGGTTATAACCGGCTAAAATATAAACAATACCTTTTACGTATGTAAGTAGAAATTGTCTGCAGTTATTGTCGTAAATAAGAAACTAAACAAATAAAGCGAAATAACTATATAAAATAACTGAATTCTTTTGATTTCCTCGGGAAATTCCCACTAGTTTTTGTGTTTGATGCGCCGACAGAAGCGAGGCAGCGAACTTTGAAACTTTAAACTTACCGAAAAACTGGTAAAAGTAAACCGGTTTCTAAATATGAAACAAAAAATAAACTAAATTTCTAAATAAAAACTGTTAATTTACTAAAATATTCATATTGTAATTTTTTTTTAAAAAAGCCACAAAAATCTGGATTTTCTCAAGTGGCTATAACCGGTTTTAACCAGGTGGCTATATCCGGTATGGCTGGTTCTATGCCAACCCTGCTCGTTGCCCATGCGTTTCGAGGTTTGGTTTTATTTTTTTCGTTGGCTATTGATCCCTTTAATTATTTAAAGAGAAACGGTCAAGCTTTAACCAGTTAGATAGCCCTATAGCCGGTTAAAAACTAAAATTTATGGAGAAAACCGCATAAAAAATATTAAGCGGTTAATTTTTAATAAAATAAAGAAATTTCGGGAAATTTAAAAGCGCGCGTCCGCCGCGACACCTGGTGATAAATCGGTGAGACAAAAAAAACAACATAAAAGCGCGCGCTGTTGAAGACGCGAAAGATTTGATTTGCACGCGCGGCGTGTTCCAGTTATACGAGACCTAAGCCTAAATTGCGCGATTTTAAAAGTTAGGATTGTTCGCAAATCGCTCACTAAGGTGCTCCTGGCGCTGGCGATACACCTTAAGATGGCGGCGAAAATTCAAACCCAAATACTTGGCGTTATTTTGCGTTTCGACTTGTTAGGCCCAAAACTATTTTTTTCAAGACAAAGTAAGGTACGTGTAAGTATATTGAACGTCTTGTTGATCTTTTGATATGCAAATAAGGCGATATTTGGAAAAGCTTGGCCGTTCCCCTTTAATAGATACACATTTCGTGGCTTGTTTTAAACAGTGATCGCTCAGTGTTACCAAATTAAAGTCCAGACCAGTGTTGTTCCGAGCGATTTCAGGGGAAAAACGTACTTTTCGATTTTCCGCTAGACCAGTGTCAAATATTTGCAAATAGTGGAAAATATGACAAAAAGTAATAATAATAATAATAATCAGCTAGGCTAATACCCAAGGCACCACCTTAGGCCTAAGTCATCATGCGACTTTTGAAGCCCTTAATTCAGGTGGCCGGGTTACAATGCGTAGGAGGGTGGTGGCAAGCCCTGCATGCCACGAGATCGAGCCAACAGCTCCCTACACTAACTATTAACGTTATCCTAGACAAGTTTTTACGGAAGGGGAAACCGAAGAACTCGGGGGAAAACCCCTTGAACCAGTGGGGAGAGAACTTGCAAACTCAACGCGGAAGGAGTTGTTCCGAGTTTTCACCCAGTGCCACAAGCTTGGATCGAACCCGGCTCCTCTTGCTGCGAGGCGAAAGTGCTAACCACTCCGCCACCCCACTTACAAAAGTGGCTACTAGCACTTGTCGAAGTTGCTTGCAAAGCAATATTGCACGTAAAAAGCTAAAGCCACTAGCTGGATTGAATTTTTTAAAACCATTAGTAGTAGAATTTTTCTACAATTTAAAAGAATACCACCAAAATGTTAAGTAAAAATTGAAATGCTAAGTCTGTAATCTGAAACAAAATCTTTACGATGTGTTAAAAATTGTGTAAAACATTTATTGTGCACTATTTTCCACATCAGCCTGTATCCCGGCCACCTGTTTAAGGCATTATAAGTCGCTAGATGACTTGGGACTAAGTTGGTGCCTTGGGCATTAGCATAGCTGATTATTATTATTATTATTATTATTATTATTATTATGAACCAATTATTATATTCCACTATTTCCCATACTCATTGACGCATGCATTTTCCTACCTCGGAAAACCGAGCTCCATGTTCTTAGCACGTAGCACATGCGAAGATTCGCATTTTTTCGCCGGTAGAGGGATGCGAATAAACGTTTGTAAGTTTTAATGGTTAATTAGTTCAAGTTGCAAACGCACTCATAAATATACCAGAATTTCTTGAGAATGCAGTGCTACCAGAGGGTTAAAATAATTTAAGTTTATTTAAAGCAAGTGGTGGCTCGACGTGAAATAGCTCTTTTTTCAATAGATGTCGCTAGCGTCGAAATAAAAAAGTCGGTACTTATAGGTACCCCTCGCGTTGATTGGATCGTTTGTAAATTGGTCAATAACATAAATTACACCAATTATAAACTATATTTTTACACGGGATATATAATTTAAGTTAAAGTCCACTAAATAGAGTATAAGTTGTCGAAACTATAATTATCTACAATGGCTCTGACGACATTATCATTTGGCTATTTTGAATATTAGCTTCCTTTTCCATACATAGATGGCACCACGCTTTCCACTAAAGTCGTGTTTCTCGAGGAATCGGTTAGATTCATGGCCATCTCTAATAACAGGGGACTTTTCATAATACAGGTGGCAATGATAGAGCCCCCACTTGCTTTAAGTCAAAGTCGTTTTATGGAAGTGAAATGAGGTTCCGGGCGATTTACCCTCTTAATTATTTTGCAGTGTCGAGTCCTTTATCTGTATCAAGGAATTTCCACTTCGATCACCAGAGGGAGATAGAAGCGCCAACCCTTATCTAATCTACCTAATAACGTTATTAACAATAAACGCTCATTAAAGGACCGTAATGCTTAAATAACGCGAAATACCTGATCCGGTCTGTTTAATTATTCAAATATTATCGTATTTATGGGAGTTATATTGAGAATTCCCTTAATTGAATTCAAACTATTATTTGAATAGTTTGCAATTTTCATCGCGTGAGGTCGTTACTGTACGGGGGATTAGTCTAAATTATATTACGCTTCCCAATTATATAGTTTCAGTATGGAAACGCAAAATCTAATTGATAAATGTAAGTATTTAAACTTATAAAATATAAATTCACAAAAGTTCGTAATTCGATAAAAGCCTGAAATAGCAAATTTTATATTTATCGATTATTAAATTAAATTTAAACTTTCTCAGTATATTTTCAAAACATTAATTAAATAGTGTTTCTCAAATTGATGCTACTTTAAAATAACAATTAAAAATGTCTGCAGGAATATAGACTAATTATTTTGACAGTGTCCAAAATACTAAGATATTTCTAATGCTAAATAACTATTTTTACAAAAATAGACTGTAGTTTGGGCTATTTTATTAAACATATTTTACAACGAAAATAGTCGAAATGCAAGCTAGCAGCGCCCCCACACGAGTCCGCGAAATACAGTATGGATATTCATCTTATTCTACGCAACTTGTCTATTGGTATAAAAATAAAAAAATGAGTCTCGCGATCCCGAGAATTCGTTTCCATGGCAAACCTTTACAATAGTACAAGAAATATAAGAATTTTAAATTTACGGTCCGCTATTTGAATGTTCAGTGTGAAACAAAGTCCAATTGAAATATTATATTATATCAAAAGTAAATATTGGGGAGAAAGTCTTGGACTTGGGTCGTTTAGGGCGACGACTTATTTGAGGGGCAAAAATATTTTCAAGAATTTGCTTCCATCCCCCAGTCGTGTTTATAGGGAATTTTATTGAAACTTTGTACTCCGTCTCAGAAAAAATAATTCCGTTCTTTCTGGGCTTTTTTTCAGCCAATACTAAATTTGTATGTAGTTAAAAAATTACATTATACAGTTTATCAACCAGTTATTCATTTCAACTGCTAATATATTTCAGGTTTTAATAAAATTAATCAAAGTCCGATGATTGGCTAATTTCACATTATTACCACAACCAATTGTGCCTCGGTTCTTACTAGGAAAAGTCTATAATGATGATTTTTTTTTAAATTGGATGAATATTTTAAATCAATTTGTGGTACCTTTTCGCGTCATATTAAAAAATAAACTTACTATAAACAATGAAATGAATCTACAAAATATAGTTGACACGCGATTACCGGACAAACGAAGCGGACGCCGCGAAGAAAATTGCTCGCTTCAAATCCCTACCCAGAAGCCTGTAGAGGAGCACTATTTTTTGGGGAAAAGGCGCGAATTTCTACCAATCCTATTGGCTCTATGATTCAAATGTTTTCAGGTGTGTTTAAAAGCATAGCAACCACAGTCGAAGCTACAAGAAGGGGCAGTGCAAGACTTTCTCCCCAATATTTACTTTTGATTACATGTTACATATGTGTAAAATTAGTCAAAACGAGGTTTAACTTTGACATTAAGTGGTGAGGCTAACGGTAATATTAAGTGTAGGCTCGCGTGACATGATAGAACTTACAACTAGAGCATAGCGCAGATTTGATTTGGGTCGGCGTCGGCCTTTCGCGAAAACCACCCGGCAGCGTTGTTTTTTTTTCGTCGGTGGTGGAGCCATAGATATAAGAAAAGTATATAAAGGTCTAGATGAATTTCGGGGCGTCTAAGCCTAACATAAAATACGGAATTGACACCTAGCAGACACCGAGGAAGGCACGTGACCAAGAGCGCGAGCTCTCTTAGAATTTTAGTACTAAGCGCTTGACCTTTCCGCAGGCCGTAGTCTTTAGACACCATCTGTTGGTGACTTTTAGTATAATTTTTAAGCAGGAGACAATGGCTCGCGACGAAGGCACGAGCTTTCTTACCGATAGATAGCGCCTTATAAGGATAGCCTGCAGAAATTACGCGTTTCTCCGTATTCACTCCCTTTGAAATATTTTATCTAGACCTTTATATACGTTTCCTATATCTATGGGTGGAGCGAAGGGGCCAAGGTCCCCTCCCCTTTGAGAATTTGAAAAAAAAATCCAAAAAGTTTTTGAATGAAAAAAAAATAAAGTTATCACGAAAATCTTTAAAAAAAAATTCGTCGGCGGAATTAAAATTTAACGGCGGCGCACCAAAAAGTAAATGACTTGTCAGCGCCGTTTCGACACCAGAGAAAAAAACAGGCCGCGCAAGGTCTAGCATATTTGGTGTCAAGTGGCGTGATAGGCGGGTTTTTTTAACAATTTAAACTGGCGGAAAAATTAAGACCTTGTCCATAATTTGATTTAATGGCATTAAGAAATTTTATTTAACCTTAAGATTTTTGACCAGATAGTTTAATATCACAAAGCTATTTCAATCACTTTAAAGCAAGTGGCGGCTCTATCATTGCCACCTGTATTATGAAAAGGCCCCTGTTATAAGAGATGGCCATGAATCTATCTTATTCTTCGAAAAACGCGACTTTACTGGAGAGCGTGGTGCCATCTATATATTTCAAAGGAAACTAAAATTCAAAAGAGCCAAATGATAACCAAAGAGTATAAAAACTACGTAACCTAGAGATATAATGACGGTCGAAAGCAGTAAAGGAAGTTGTAGCAACCGGGGGGGAAGTCACTCAGTGAATTTGCACTTCAAATTTCGGTACCGCAGCGCCACGACGGCAGTTTTAAGTGGCAATCATTTTGATTTAGTTCAACATTCTTGAAAATTCCTTAAGGAATTGGTTATCTTTAGGACTTGGCAACGTTAGAGAACAAACGCCTTATTCTTCACTTTACGAAAATAAACACCGAAACAACGAATCCACAAATTCTAACTAAAAAAATCACGAAACAGTAACCAATTACTGTCACTTTTTTGAATTGACAGATATTAGACAATTAAATATCCAAATTGCCAAATTTAGCACCTCCGCAACACCGTAACTGCCATTTTTCTCCGGTTTTATTATTTATTGTACTAAATACTGCCGTAGTGGCGCTGCGGTACCGAAATTTGAAGTGCAAATTCACTGAGTGCCTTCCCCCCCGGTTGCTACAACTTCCTTTACTGCTTTCGACCGTCATTATATCTCTAGGTTACGTAGTTTTTATACTCTTTGGTCAGATAGCCATTGTAGAGTATTATAGTTAGACAACTTATACTCTATTTAGTGGGTTTTAACCTAAATTATATATCCCGTGTAAAAATATTGTTTATAATTGCTGTTGATATTGAACAATTTACAAACGATCCAATCAACGCGAGGGGTACCTATAAGTACCGCCTTTTGTATTTCGACGCTAGCGACATCTATTGAAAAAAGAGCTACTTCACGTCGAGTCGCCACTTGCTTTAAACGTTACATATACCTTTCTAAACCCTACAACAGCTTGACAAAATTTAAAAAATTCATTTTCACTACTCTCCCAACTTTTGGAATTTCCGACGATAAAAAGTACTGAAAGTTTTAAACCATTAACAACCAAATGTTTCTACAAAAAACCAACTCTAAAAGTTCTTTCGGGATAAATGTTGGTCCATCTCCGTTTTGGGGCAAATGTTTGAAAAAAAAACCAAAATAAAACTATTAGTTGAAAGCGATTTAGGAGCGGAACAAAAACCTGGGACTAGGAGGAAAAAACGAAGAAACCTTATATATCGGTGGATCGAGTCAGGAAAAAAAATATTATAAAATAGACCAAAAAAAGTACAGCTAAAAGTTTTTAAGGGTGGGATAGGTGGAGGGGAGGGGTCCAAACGTAATCACCGCTTACCCCCCGTAAAATTGAGAATCATAGGGGAGTCTGGAGAGAGAAGACCAAACTTAAAAAGTAGGACAAAGTGCAGCCCGTCCCAGATCCTGTTTTGGCACAAAATTTAGCATTTCAGCAGAGAATATTTTACCTGCGCTCTCCACCAAAGACCGTCTGTCAGGGTGAAAGAAAAACTAAATATTCTTCCCAAGTTTGGACTTGGACGAATCGACGAACCGCAAATTCAAAATTATTGAAATATGAAAAGAATGACAAACATTTTTCCAGCTTTCGACGGAGTTAAAACTCGCCAAAATTCTCGGGAATTTCTTACCAAGTTTAGGAGAATAAGAAATTGATGGGTCTTTCCAAACAATTTCAATTATCAAATAAAATTTTAAGCTTAGCGATAAATTGACTCCCAGCATTATACCGTATACCCAAGCAATTCCAATTTTAAATTCAAATTCTTTTCCAGCATATACAAACAGAGTGGGGGTTGCTTAAAATATAAACTTTCGAGGGGCAAAAAACCTAACTCGCTGAACTGTTATCTTAATAAATCAAAAAATCCCGGAGGAAGACTACCCTGAAATGATCAAATTCCCTTTACGAAGACAAAAATGAAAGTATCATTCCTGGCCGAAGTAAAGAGCGCTGACTCCGCGTTATATTTTTGCCCATATTCAGGCGCGATGCAAACCAGGATCAGTCACCTAATGCAGCGGTTGACTATGTGGACTATACCTTTGGAAATTCAAGTCCTGGCTTTTCATTAAGTGTCAAGTGACATCGATAAACCATCCGCCTTTTTTGAGGGAAATTTTAAGCTATTATGTTGAAAGTGAGATCGCTGGTTGATATTCCAGCTTGTGAGTTTGTCATACGCGTCTCAAAAATATCGAGTTGGAAAGCCAAACCAGTTGGGTGGCTTTAAATATAACCAGAAGTATATTATATATCTCTCTTACGAGAAAAGTATTCATCTCTTTACGCAGATAACGATATTCGTTTGAAACCAGTGATGGGCATTTTACAAAATCCATACTCAGCTCACAAATCACTCATATTTGTCTCAAAAGCTTTTCTCCTATCAAGCCTATTTACTAATAGCTCAACTCTTCTCTCACTCAATTTTCCAAGCTAATTGAGTGCTCTCTCATTCGCTTAACACTATTTCGAGCAAAGTCTCTCCCACGCTCAGCTCACTAAAATTATAATAGATATCAAGCAGCTCATAGAAAATGGGAAATTTAAGACAGTTCTTTTAAAAATACCAATTTTAGGAAACAAAATAAATTATAATATTTAACTCTGCAAAATTAAAGAACAAGTGTAGATTTGACAGCCCTCAAATAAACGGTTCTTATGCTAATTATAATTTACTCATCTCAGATTGTAGAGAGTTTAAGAGTAAAAATGACGGTTTGGCTCTTTTCTCCCTCAATCCACTTTTACGTGAAGAGCTCATCTCTAAGATACGCTCGCTTTCAGAACCAAACTTAAAGCAAGTGGCGACTCGACGTGAAGTAGCTCTTTTTTTTTCAATAGATGTCGCTAGCGTCGAAATAAAAAAGGCGGTACTTATAGGTACCCTTCGCCACGGTTTATATATTTACACAGGTTGGACTACTTCGGCTCAGAGATGGACGCTTATAAGCTACTCCCGGGTTTAGAGAATTTGAAAAATTCTACTTCGCGCCTACAGCGCCGGCTTGTGTAAAGTTTCTGAACTATAATCAACTATTGTTAAAATAATATTTATATTTAAAAATGGAGCGTCACCTATATTTTAAATTTAAATGTATCGTAGATAATTAATAAATTTTAAAATACATATTATCAAATTATAAATACTGTAGCTCATTAGTGTATTTTTAATTAAAATTATAAAAATTTAATTTATAATAAATTAATTAGTACTGTTTATATACATAAGAGGGCGTACCAGTAGCATAGTAGAAAACCGGGTTGCCTGTCAGAAGAACTTAAGAGGCTCAAAACGCTAGCACGTATGAAGGTACAAGTAGTCTAACCTGTGTAAATATATAAACCGTGCCTTCGCGTTGATTTTATCGTTTGTAAATTGGTCAATTATACAAATTACAGCAATTATAAACAATATTTTTACACGTGATATACAATTTAGGTTAAAGTCCACTAAATAGAGTATAAGTTGTCGAAATTATTATTATCTACAATGGCGCTGACGACGTTATCATTGGCTATTTTAAATTTAGCTTCCTTTGCCATAAATAGATGGCACCACGCTCTCCAGTAAAGTCGCGTTTTTCGAAGAATCGGATAGATTCATGGCCATCTCTAATAACAGGGGCCTTTTCATAATACAGGTGGCAATGATAGCGCCGCCACTTGTTTTAAATTTGGATTATCGATCATCTCGCACATCTCTACTCGTCTTCTCTGAATTGCTTGAAAGTTCTGGCTCATTCTGACTACAAACGATCCGAGCCGCTCAAAATTGAGCGGAGCGCACCCATCACTACTTCAAACTGAATTTTCAAAAGACGTTTCGAAAGAAAAATAGTGAAGGGGGAGTACATCAAATACTAACTCTCTAAAACTATAACAGACTAAAATATGGCTCATAAATAAGTAAATATCCATAGCAAGTATCAAATTTACATTTTACATAGTTAGACCGAGTATTACATGCGTAGATTTGAGCGGTTTGGCGGGAAATTCGTGTCCATTGAAATGTGCGTCGAACCTGCAAAGGTTTCATTTCAGGGATCTTGATGGATACTTCTCTCGTAAAATATATTATGTACTTGTGATATAACGTATCGCTCTAGGGTATCTAGTGCTTTCAACGATCAACTGATCAGGTTTCAAAGGCCAACTGATCAGGTTTCAAAGGCCAACTGATCAGGTTTTTCCGCAATTCGGAAAATTTCCCGCATTTTATTTTTCCGGAAAATAAACAAAACTAGAATTTTCTCAAAACGAACATTTCGCAGTTAGCATATTTGGGCATCAAAGTGGCGCCATCTATTTTTCTCCCTTTCCCATCTCGGTTATTTGCGGCCTTCTATTTTTTCACATCGGATCTTTTATTCTTATGAAAGATGGTCTTTTCAGACAGTGCCGCCGCCGCTTACTTATCCCCCCCCCCTGTGCCTCACAAATCATCAATATCGGAATAAACGCCGCGGCGTATTACGGCATTCGAATGGAAAATAACCCGACCCAAAAGATGCTTCCTTTTAACCATCCATTTCGGTTGTAAATTGCGCATTATCAAACATTCTCAAGAATAATTCGTCATATTAGGAAATTATATACGTATATACTCGGAATGTCTAAAGCTACGGCAACACTACTAAATTAATCGGTTACGTACAGCCTATAAAACAATTTATCAATTTAATGAAAACGGTTTCGATGCTAGTTTATTCAAATTAGCTCTCACGACCTTAAGAAAACAACTAGCATTTTTCGGACGACCAAGTTTGCAATCCCAAATATCGCTTTTTTGAAGGTCGAGATCACCCAGGAGCAACAAACACAAGGAGAACGCAGCCAGCCTTTAAACGTTAAGGCAGTGTTGTGTAAAAATTTCATTGGACGAGCCTTTAAGCTATACGTTTTACGGAAAGGGGGGAAGCCAATTTCCGAATTTTCCCCTTCCTACGGCAGCAGGCGCTAAAGCGTCTAGCCAATGAAAATTGTACGCAAGGAAATCCACGACTTTTGACGGGTTGCGTTATCCTTGTGTGGGGTGCTGTGTTTGCTGCTCCTAGATATCACTATTCTCAAGATCGAAACCACCGTGTTTATATTATTTATTTGTTATTTTAATATCTTATTATATTTTCGACAGAAACATTTTGAAGGTCAAGTTTACCATTTTGAAGGTCGTCATCCCCATTTATTAAAGATCACCCATTTGACACCCCTGAAATTTGGTAAAAAAAGTATTTATTTATACTTACGGATAATAAATATATCGAGACGAACCGTGGTCATCATGGGGTAATTATTTCTGAAATCATCAGACTTTGCTGCATGATAGTAACAGATTTTAACCAAACTTTTTTTGTGCGTTCATCTACCTCTACAATGAAGATTTCCGAAGTTTACCGGAAATATTTCAAAAATTTTAAAAGTTATGATTTTTTGAAATTCGAGTTTTTTGGTTTAATTTTGGTGTATGTTATTGACATTAATTTTAATATCGCGTTCGCTAAAGGTTGGGAAAACATAAAAAAGGGTATCCTAAGATAAAACTGTACGCTGAATCAGAATTTGAAATCTATTTTATTGTATCTGCTATAAATTTTGATATACGAGCCAAAACGTGGGGTGACACTTAATATTTTACTCACTAGGCGGCACACCTCTAATATCAAGAAGACTTTTTTCAGTGCATCATCTTATACACAGAAACGTTCTTGTAAAATATCGTTTTGGTCTAAGCATTATTTCTATATAAAAATAATATTTAATTTTTCAAATTTTTGACCAATTATTTATTTCAATTTTTTTGAAGTAATATAAAAAAAACACTAATGGTTATACTAAACAATTTCTATGCAATTTATTCCATTTTTAAGAACCGTGCTTTGGTCTTTTTCAAACATTCGTTCGCAAAGTAGTAATGTCTTCACCTTGGTGATGTGGGACTTTTAACTACACAAAGAATTTCAAATTCCGAAATCCAGTGTTCATCTTTTCTATTTGGCCAGTTGTAAGAGCTCAATATTCCGTGCGGGTGAGTAAACTAATAAGTGATTCTCTGCATTCTTCATTTTTTTCTCTAACAACTCAGAAATATAACTTACGGTCCAAAATTGTGGCAACGTATTGGCCAGGCAAGAAGTCGGACCGTGGATGCAACGTTTCATCGCATATTTTAACTTTCATAAATGATTCTTCAACCGAGAGTCTGGCAATTTTCAATTCCGTTTGCCTAATTGTGATAAAAGATTGGTGACTGCGTGTTCCTTGAACGGTTTTAGTCTTTTCAAGTCTGTTTTTTAATATTATCACGATGTAAATCTACATAGATTTACATCGTGATAATATTAAACAGACTCTCGGGTGAAGAATCATTTATGAAAGTTAAAATATGCGATGAAACGTTGCATCCACGGTCCGACTTCTTGCCTGGCCAATACGTTGCCACAATTTTGGACCGTTAGTTATATTTCTGAGTTGTTAGAGAAACAAATGAAGAATGCAGAGAATCACTTATTAGTTTACTCACCCGCACGGAATATTGTGCTCTTACAACTGGCCAAATAGAAAAGATGAACACTGGATTTCGGAATTTGAAATTCTTTTGTGTAGTTAAAAGTCCCACATCACCAAGGTGAAGACATTACTACTTTGCGAACGAATGTTTGAATAAGACCAAAGCACGGTTCTTAAAAATGGAATAAATTGCATAGAAATTGTTTAGTATAACCATTAGTGGTTTTTTATATTACTTCAAAAAAATTGAAATACATAATTGGTCAAAAATTTGAAAAATTAAATATTATTTTTATATAGAAATAATGCTTAGACCAAAACGATATTTTACAAGAACGTTTCTGTGTATAAGATGATGCACTGAAAAAAGTCTTCTTGATATTGGAGGTGTGCCGCCTAGTGAGTAAAATATTAAGTGTCACCCCACGTTTTGGCTCGTATATCAAAATTTATAGCAGATACAATAAAATAGATTTCAAATTCTGTTTCAGCGTACAGTTTTATCTTAGGATACCCTTTTTTATGTTTTCCCAACCTTTAGCGAACGCGATATTAAAATTAATGTCAATAACATACACCAAAATTAAACCAAAAAACTCGAATTTCAAAAAATCTTAACTTTTAAAATTTTTGAAATATTTCCGGTAAACTTCGGAAATCTTCATTGTAGTGGTAGATGAACGCACAAAAAAAGTTTGGTTAAAATCTGTTACTATCATGCAGCAAAGTCTGATGATTTCAGAAATAATTACCCCATGGTCGAATTTCCTAAAGGCACGACAGAGGGGGGAAGGAAAAACGTCACTGATGTCGGAAGAACCCCCAGAAGGACTAGTAAGGCAAGCCAAAGTTCATGTAGAGAATTTCCCTTGAACTGACATTTAGCGGAAACGAAAATTTGGGACAATATGGCTGCCTACCGACGTCAGGTTAATTTGACATCAGTATATTCAGCTGAAAGTCCTGCAGATTTGATTAAACTTATCCCTTCGTATGTTTTAGTATCTGAAGGTCTGCTTGAAATGTCACTTATCTTCTCAATAGATTTAATAATTATTCTTTGAAATTGGGTTTAAGAAATATCTGCAAATTATAAATAACTTCAACAAAGGCTTAAAAGCTAAAAACTATTTATTTAACTTAATCTTAAAACTAATTTACAATGTATTTACCATTTATCAATGACACGTCGTTTACTCTTTTGGACACGACCATATTTATGTTGTGAAGTTCCAACCCCAGAGAGTCGCGCTGTTTGATAAGCTAGACAAAATCGGGCCAACATTTGTATGCTTGTGTTACAACTCCTTCTGGGGGTTATTTTTCGATGGCTTGAGGGAACCAATGAGATATCAGGTTGATTTGAGTTTTTAAGGGAAGGAGTTAAATTTTCGAACATGAGAGGATTGGAAGAAACGCTAAAATTAGTTTCAACATAGTCATTCTAAGTATAAAATAATATATTCTTGGCAGTGCCGTCCTAAGGCATGGGCTAAATGGGCTACAGCCCAGGGCTCCCAGTCAGTTTTAGGGCCCCGGAAAGGCCTGCCATACAGTCTCTACTCTAGGGATAACGGTTTAGTTGGTTAAATATTATTTATGCTAATTTAATATTACGTATCTTTTAGCTACGTCTAAAGTAATTTGACTCATCGCCACATCGCGTATCCTACGGTACCAACAATTTCTAAAACCTAACAGAGAGTCACTGTCAGTAAAAATCTTATTTTCAGTAGGCCTATGTTACACTTTTGAAATTAAAAGTTTTGGTTTGATTATTGTGTCGTTTAATTTAGACAACGGACATACAAAGGCTGACCGCTGGGTATCAAAAAGGTCTTAAGAAATAATTTAGCCCAGGGCCCCAAAAGGTCTTAAGACGGGCCTGATTCTTGGTATAGTATAGGATAACGAAAAGGCTATTAACCTTTGCGAGTTTCGTCCAACCACGATTTGAACCGTCGTGTATCCTGGTTTGCCCCAAAAATAGCCGGGCTGACAACAAGACAGTTACATTGGCAACTCGTTTTAGCCAAGAACACACGACAGCTAAAACTCATTAACTAACTAGTCAAGAACTTTTATTTGAAATCCCTTGAAAGGAACAGAATACCCATCGGGTCTGAAGGAAGAGTAGCAATTTAAACATTGTTTTTCCGTTGACCTTCGCCAAAAGCCAAAGGAAATTTCATTTAAGTTCGATCTATACAGTTTTGCCAATTTTCACACCCATTCTCACGATTCTAATCCAACGGCGAGTTGTTCAGAGATCTGAAGATAATCAATTAGTTCGATATCGGTGATCCGTTATTTACCCGACGCAGAAATCTGATCTGAAATTGTATTTGATTCAATATGCCAAGTAAGCGATTTAAACTGATCTGCTAAAAAATAATATCAGATTGAGCTAGCTGTGCAGTTATCTGACTTTTACGTTTAGGAGATACGAAATCTTGCGGAAGTAAATCAAAATAAACAGCACTTGATTAAAATTTCGAAAGGAATTAAATAACTCAGAACTGTGAGGTTTACAATTAAATCAGATCAGTTTCGGGTTTGCATTTGGACCCATATCAACTGATGAGATGTAAAGGCGAGTAATCTAATATCTGTTATATCGTAATTTTTTTGCTCAGATCGGTTAACGCAATTGTTATCTGAGAATCTATTTTAAGCATTATAATGGGATTGATTTGGTAAAAGACGTCTTTGTCCAAACTAGCTACCCCCCTAGCTATAAAAGTACAAATTTAATAAATAACCTACGCTACATAAATAAAAAATTTTAAACAAAAATTCACATTAAACTTAAGCAAGAAAATGTACAGCTCTAAATCTTTAGTAAATTATATTTTTAAAAAGTGTTCTTAACAAAATTTAAGTTGATGCTTTCAGAAAAATCTCGGTGTAGGCTACATGGCTAGATCATTAAGCCTTTTTTGACGACATACATTGCGAAGTTATTTTAGGCTATCTAACATAACTTGTGAAACAGGGTACACGACGAGCCGATTTTCTGTTTGGGCGAATCTATCGAAGTCAATTTTATGCTAGTTCATCTCAATGTTACTTGTATCTTCAATATCAAAATAACCTCTGTAAAAAAACTGAATTTGAAAAGAAATAAAAATCAGTGAGATTAGAATGTTTTCCCTGATTGCTATTAATCCTCAATTTAATTTCTGTGGGGGCTTTGCCCTCGTATGTTTTTCCCTGTGGGAGCTCGAGCCCCGGAGCCCTCACGGGATCTACACAGCCTGAATCGAAAAATTTGTTTGTGACCATCGTCAATGAATCTCGTGGTCCCTTATATTTTATACTGCACGATGATTTTCATATTTAAAAAAAAAAACGTTTTTGAGTTGCCATATTTTGGACCTTAGATCGGAATACTGACGTATTATCTCTCCATAATTTACCCAAAAATCTGTCTCGAAAGTCAACTTCAGAGGCGGAAAAATATCCTGGACTATTACCCGTCTTGGAGCTATTATTAAATAACCGTCGAATCTTCGCACTCGGCGGTAGCCGCTACAAGGGTAGGCGTCTGCTCTCCTTTGAAGGGTGAAAACATTAATTTGGCTAAATTAAAACGAGGAGAGAGTAATTTTTCAAGCCAGCCCGTTCCCCGACGACACGTTCCGTTAATCACAGCTCGACGATTTTCCGCAAACAAGAAATTCCTCTTCACCAAAGTACCCAGCTTTTCAAGAAACAAGTTGAGATTGAGATTGCGCCAAATAAAAGATCTCGCGCGCTGACTTCGCGACTTAAGACAAACAATGTGCACAAGGTCACAATTGTTGTTTCACGCTATGCCAACTTTGTCATTTTCGCTCAAAATTAACCACGTCTTAATTAAATGCGTTTTATAATTTGCGCCGTTTTAAAATTAATAGCTTTTTGTAATTAAATGCATTTTAAAATTAATGACTTTTTAACTTAATTCATTTTATAAACAATAGCGTTTTATAGTTAAATATATATTATATTTATTAACGTATTATAATTAATAGCATTTCTCTAATTAAATGTATTTTATAATAATAAGCGTTTTATAATTAATAGCTTTTTTAAAATTAAATGCATTTTATAATTAATAGCTTTTTTAAAATTAAATGCATTTATAATTAATAGCTTTTATAAAATTAAATGCATTTTATAATTAATAGATTTTTAAAAATTAAATGCATTTATAATAAACAGCGTTTTATAATTAATAGCTTTAAAAAATATTAATATTATAATATACAGCGTTTTATAATTAAATTAATCTTATAATAGACAGTGTTTTATAATTAAATTAATCTTATAATAGACAGTGTTTTATAATTAAATGAATTTATAAATTACAACGTTTTATAATTAAATTATTTTTATAAATTACAAACGTTTTCTAATTTACAGTGCTATAATTAAACGCGTTGTAAAGCTAACAGTGGTTTATTATTAACTGAGTTTTATAACTAACGCCGTTATAATGAAATGCATTTATAATTAACAGAGTTTGATAGCGAAATTCCTTTGTAATTAACAGAGATTTATAATTAACTAAGTTTTATAATGAAATGCATTTTGTAATAAACTGAGTTTTATTATTAACTGAGTTTTATTATTAACTGAGTTTTTTAATTAACTGAGTTTATAATTAACTGAGTTTATTATTAACAGAGTTTTATAATTAACTGAGTTTTAAAACAGACAGTTTCATAATTAGTAGTATTATACTTAAAGGGTTTTCAATTAAATACTTTTTAAAACAGCCATAGTTTCATAATTACCAGCATTATAATTAACTGCGGCCCTTTTAATTAACGGGGCTAATATTAAATGCATTTAAACAGTAAAGGCGTTAAAATTAACGCACCTTTACCACTAACCTCTTACGGTTAACAGTGAGGATAGACTGAGAGTTGTACTTCTCCGTGATTTATAACTAACGGAATTATAATGAGAAACATTTATAATTAGCCTATCAAACTGAATTATAAGTTGTAAGGCGTTATAATTATAATTATTTATAATTACCTCCCTAAATAAAAGTAACCTTTAAGTTAAAAAATACCTCATGAAAAACAAAAATTTATCAAAGAATGCTCGGAGCATAAAATACTTCTCAAAGTATACTCGGAATATAAAATACTTATCAAAGTATTTCCAGAATATAAAATACTCCTCAAATAACGCTCATTATATAAATTACTCATCAAATTGTGCTCAGAGTATAAAATACTTCTCAAAGTATAATCAAATATAAAATTATTCTCAAAGTATAATCTAAATATAAAAATCTTCTCAAAGTATAATCTAAATATAACATTCTTCTCAAAGTATAATCTAAATATAAAAATCTTCTCAAAGTATAATCTAAATATAACATTCTTCTCAAAGTATAATCTAAATATAAAATTATTCTCAAAGTATAATCTAAATATTAAATTATTCTCAAAGTATAATCTAAATATTAAATTCTTCTCAAAGTATAATCTAAATATAAAATTATTCTCAAAGTATAATCTAAATATTAAATTGTTCTCAAAGTATAATCTAAATTAAATATTAAATTGTTCTCAAAGTATAATCTAAATTAAATATTAAAGGTATGCTCGGAGTATAAAATTCTTCTCCAGGTATGCTCGGACTATACTTCTCAAAGTATATTCGCACTATACTTCTCAAAGTATGCTCGGAATATACTTCTCAAAGTATGCTCGGAATATACTTCTCAAAGTATGCTCGGAATATACTTCTCAAAGTATGCTCGGAATAAATTGCTTTACGAAGTTTAAAATACCTATCAGAGTATGTATAAAATATATCTGAGATTAAATAACACTTTACCGATAATAGTTTCCCGTGTGTACCTTCTAACTTATGCAAGAAAAATTATGCAAGAAAAACGAGAACCACCGTTGTACTAGGTAAAGATAACAATAAATAACGCCGAAAATGTTTCGTAACTTCGCCTTGAAGGCCTATCGGCCGATGTACCACGTATCGGTTTTAAATAAATAAATATATTTTAGTTTCCCCAAACGTTGTTGGTCTTTTTTACCTTTTCGGTGTTGTTTAATGTTACCTTCTTACTTAAACTATACGTATTAAATACTAATAGGATAAACCCCTAGCGGCTGCTGTAGAAACTAAAGCACGGGAAAGTACAATTTACACGTATAATGCTAATTTCATCTTTTTCAATTAAAACAGAAGCGGTGAAGCGCTTTAGCTCGAGTTCCATTAAACATTAAGTTTTAATTTAAGACGGAAAGTCATCGTTAGGTTTTGGGAGAATTTACAAAATGATCATTATTGGAGTTAGCGAACCGCTCCTGCAACGAATTTGAATTGAACGTAGAGCTAATAGGACTTTTTTCAAGACTTTGTCTAAGCCTTATCACTCCTAACTCCGTGTGTTTTAGACTTTAGAAATAAAATGAAAATAACCTTATTCGCTAGACGCTTGTTCCGTTTGTAACCTCTGTAATGACGCGTATTAACTAAATGTTTCAAGCGACTTATTCAAAACTAACTGCAATTTGCTAAAGTTATTTTCGCTACCTTAGTAGAAATGTTAATTATAAGAAAGTTTGTTTTGAAGGATTTCATAGCTTTGGACAATCGTAGAGCAAGATCTAGTGCGACCAGTGGGACATAAGTAAATATTCCTGACATTCTACGGAAATAAGATTTTAGAAATCTTGAAATCACAAAAATCTAGCGATTATATCAATTATAAACTCTCCACATAAAATACCTGAAATCAGCACGAAAATAGGAATTTCAAATTTCACAATCAGTTTAAGATTTCCGAAATCACCTCCAGATTCACAATAACTAGGGTCTCATCTGTTACCATGGCGACTTGGCCACCGCATGAATAAACTCAGGTCAGCAGCGCACCCTTTGTTATTAACCTTTATAAATTTGTTATTGAGTTTTCCACCGAGTGACTCTACAGGTAGGATATTCGTATTAAAACAAAATGGCGGCGATTTTGTATCGGTTCAAACGGGCATTCAAGCGGAAATAGATATTTTGGAGCATTTAAGCATAATTTTTAGTTAATAGGGGTAGTATAAATAAGAGCTAGATACAGTTTAGTGGTAAGCATTTTCGACTGGCAGCAACTGGAGCCGGGTTCGATCCCAGCTTATGGCAGTGGGTGAAAACAGGGTACAACTCCTTCTGCGTTGAGTTTGCAAGTTCTCTCCCCACTGGTTTCCCTAAACTTGTTGAGGTTAACGGTAATAGTGATTGTAGGGAGCTGTTGGCTCGAGTGGCATGAAGGGCTTGTCACCACTTCCTCCTACGCATGGTAACCCGACCATCTGAATTAATGGTTTTAAATGTCGCTTGATGACTTAGGCCTAAGGTGGTGCCTTGGGTACTAGACTAGCTGATTGTTATTATTACTAAAGCACAATTTCTATATTTAACCTAGGAGCAACAAACACAAACGCCGCACAAGGAGAACGTAACCCGTCAAAAGTCATACATTTTCTCGCGTACATTTATCATTGGTTAGACGCTTTAGCGCCTGCTGCCGTGGGAAGGGGAAAATTCGGAAATTGTCTTCGCCCTTTCCGTAAAACGTTCAGCGTAAAGGTTCGTCCAATGAAATTTGTACACAACACTGCGTTAGCGTGTTTAAAGGCTAGCTGCGTTCTACTTGTATTTTTTACTCCTAGATTTGAAATTAACTTTGATTTTATTAAAGAGCGTATTGTAATTGTTCAACTTCTTAAACGAATCATGGACAAATTAACAACAGGGACGGCCCAGAGACCCCAAATAAAAGTGTTAACGCGTTCAGCAGCGCTGCCAGGCAAATATTTTTTATCCTGGTGATTCAAACGTCATAAACAGGAAACTGATTTTTAACGGTTTTAGCGGTTGTGATTTGAATTTTCAAACGTCTCTCATAACCATCCATGTTATCACGTTAAATAACTATAATTATAATTATTATTTTAGTATAATTGGTATAGTTAAATGATACGTTTTGCAAAATTGCACCTCCGATTCTAAGATAGATTCGAAATTATCTCGGAAATTATTCATCATAAGAAAAGGTAAACAACTATTAAGCCTTGGTACATTAATTTATATTTATGAATAATATTATATTATGATAATAATTATTACCGTAACAAATTTGGGAATTGCTTCCAGACGTTACTGTATGTACGATCGGAAAAGCTCGACTTTCTAAATTTTTACGACGATTAATTTAATATATTAGCTGCGCATGGTAATCTCGTGGTTCAACTTTTAAATTTCAAGCATTCCAAGGAAGCTTCTTTCACTATTTTCTCCCCCCGCCCCGCTTATTTTGAATCACCAGCCTATACAAGCATTTCCTGTTATGCCCGCGAGTACCGCTAGAGTGCGTCGTTGCTTGTTCTTTTTACCTTTTCCCCGGGCCGGTCCGTCCCCGTTGTTAATTAGTCCATGAACGAATGTAAACCGATATTTCTAATATCAAAATCTCTGCAATCGGAGTGACTACATTTTGAACCGAAGTGGCGATTCTATTGTTTGGAAACTTTTGACACGATGTGGGATGTTTTAGTAAGCTACGATCCCCGTAGAAATTAACCGTTTCTACGAAATGGTGTCAGAACTGCTCGACGGCGAAGTAAGTAACATTTTAATCAGATCCTCTTCGCTCGTTCCGTTCGTAAAGCAGAAATAATTGAAACAATAACGCCCTTAAAAGGATAAACGAGGAGGTCGAAATACACCCTCAACAAACAATCCGTTGAAATTTATAATTGAACAAAGCCGCTAGTCCTAAAGTAAATAGCTACTCAATTTGAGAGAGATATCCATTCGTCAAGTGAAAGGGCTTAATTTAAAGGTCAAGCGGGAAAGGCTACACGGATATTATAAATGAAACATTCAACAGCCGGAATGCCACGTGGTAATACAAAGAATAAACACCCGCTAGGAGTCACGTCTGGACAAATAATGACGGTGAACTATTGTTTAAAAGGGCCAGCGATATACGTACATTTCACTTGGCAATAAATTAAATGGGTGATTTAGCTTGGTGGTACTACTATATAAGTCTATAATATTTTCACATAAATATGACAGGAAGTTTATAATACTATCTATTAAGGACTATTCAAACGAAACATGTGTCTTCACAGGCTCGAATTTAACTTCAGTTTAAAGCAAGTGGCGGCTCGAAGTGAAGTAGCTCTCTTTTCAATAGATGTCGCTAGCGTCTAAATCAAAAAGGCGGTACTTACAGGTACCCCTCGCGGTGATGGGATCGTTTGTAAATTGGTCAATAACATAAATTATTACAGCAATTATAAACAATATTTTTACACGGGATATATAATTTAGGTGAAAGTCCACTAAATTGAGTATAAGTTGCCTAAATATAATACTCTTCAATGGCTCTCTGACGACGTTATCATTTGGCTATTTTGAATTTTAGCTTCCTTTGCCATTAATAGATGGCACCACGCTTTCCAGTAAAGTCACGTTTTTCGAAAAATCGGATAGATTCATGGCCATCTCATTTCCCACCCATTCTGACTACAAATGATCCGAGCCGCTCCAAATTGAGCGGAGCGTGCCCATCACGACTTCAAACTGAATTTTCAAAAGATGTTTCGAAAGAAACAAGTTGGCAAGCCAAAATATACCTCTCCTTGGAAGAATTGTCCCTAGTGGTATTAATTTCGAGATAACCCTTAAAGATATATCTCCGCAATTTAGAGTTATTTGTTAAAAATGTTATCCCAGTGGAATTAACAAGCGTTGGTGGTTGAGTGGTTAGAGTACATCTCTTGCACGAGGCAGAAAATCGCTAATTGATACTAAGACGAATACCGTGTGCAACTGGTGGAAACCGTGCCATTGGACGTTGAGATGTTGCATAACACTCAGCACTCGGTCCGTCCCAAAGTCATTAAGAAGAAGTTGGAGAGAAAACGCCCATACAAACACAACAGACTCAACATCCACAACCATCATAACACAAACTCAACACCCACAACCGTCATAACACAAACTCAACACCCACAACATTCACAACACGAACTCAACATTCACGACCTACACATTAACATAACAATAAAGAAATATCCGGTGAACGTTGACGAAAAAAGACCAACCAAACCAAACCCAACCGCAAATCAATCCGTTAACGCTCACCGTCACACGGTGGTTTTGCCAACCCTTCGAGAAACTGCGAACGCAGAAATTTCCAGAAACTGCGTACGCAATGATTACCTTTTGCACCGAAAATGTGAACGCGTTCGCAGGCCTGACAGACAGACAGACACGGTGATTGTATAACCCCTCCTAGGGGACTTTGTCCCCTCGGAGAGGTAAAAATAGTGAAGGGGGAGTACATAAAATACTAACTGTCTAAAACTATAACAGATTAAAATATAGGGCTCATAAATAAGTAAATATCCATAGCAAGTATCAAATTTACATTTTACATAGCTAGACCGAGTAGTTAGACGTTACCATTTGGCTATTTTAAATTTTAGCTTCCTTTGCCATTAATAGATGGGACAATGCCCTCACATTGTGGATAAATATAATCTAGTGGAAAAATAAGAAAACTATGGCGGGATCGATTAATTACGAAAATAATATATAAAATAAATATTTTCCGTATCTATCTATCTATTGAAAATAGAGATATCCTTACGCAATTAAATTTAATAAAGTTGATAAATATGTTACCTAGAGTGCGCTCCAGTGCAATCTAGGAGCAACAAACACAACACCCCACACAAGGAGAACGCAACCCGTCAAATATCGTGGATTTTCTTGTGTACATTTTTCATTGGCTAGACGCTTTAGCGCCTGCTGCCGTCGGAAGGGGAACATTCGGAAATTGTCTTCCCCCCCGCCCGTAAAACGTTCAGCGTAAAGGCTCGTGACGCTCGTCCAAGGAAATTCGTACACAACCCTTCGTTAGCGTGTTTAAAGGCTAGCTGCGTTCCCCTTGTGTTTGTTGCTCCTAGGTGCAATAACGATAAGGGGGAATTTAGGCATAGAACAAGTTCCCGATATTTTGACACGGTAGGTGTGGCCTAAACCGGAAGGCTTACGGAGGTACAGCAGCTGCTACGAAGCGCCTCGAGAATTCTTATCAACTATCACTACGAGCTTAAGGCTTATTCGGGGCTTAGACCAGGCGCTTACAGCTCTTCGTAACGTCTCCGTCCTACCTTTCACAAGCCTTTGCTTCGTAACTGAGGCAATGCCTTGTGTAATGCAGGATGGATACGAAACGGAGAGCCAGTGGGCACCTAACCTTAGGCGACAGTACGTGCGAGAAAGTTAGGTTAGGCTTAGTTCATTAAATATTTTAAGTTTAGAAATGAAATGGATTCCAGTGAATTTAAAAAAAAAACCCCTCAGCCGTACGTGGCATACTGGTTATTTTTACTTAACACAATGGTTAATTACCATTACTTAAACTTTTAAGAACAAATTTCCAAAATAAAAGGTCTAAAACTTACTAAGCCTAATCATTTAACCGACAACAATGGCACCATTTTGTCAAAATTGAACGCTCCAGCTTCTCTACGAAACTACGCCGGAAATCGACTTTACCGACACCAAGTTTGTCCACATTGAGCTAAAATTAGCCGTGATTTTCCTATTCCCAGAATAGGTGTTTCCAGAAAATAAAATGTTTTTATCTGCGTCACGAGCTTAAGCTATATCGACTCCAGAGCGTGCTATTGCTAGCACATTTACACGTGACCTCCCGTATTTTATAGAAACAAATATTAACGCGAGCTTTTTAAAGCCTGAACCGGGAGTCCCCGTAGATTGTTTGTCCACGAGTAACGGGCGTCATCCGAAAACTAAAAATTATGGCGAAAACCGCATAAAAAAATATTGAGTGGTTAATTTTTAATAAAATTTCGGGAAATCGAAAAGCGCGCGTCCACCGCGGCACCTGGTGAGAAGTCGGTGAGACAGAAAAACAACGTAAAAGCGCGCGCTGCTGAAGACGCAAAGAATTTGTATTGCACGCGCGGCGCGTTCCAGTTATAAGAGACCTAAGCCTAAATTGCGCGATTTTAAAAGTTAGGATAGTTCGCAAATCGCTCATACGGGGTTAGGGGCGCTGGCGGCAGCCCCTAAGATGGCGGCGAGAATTCAAACCCAAACACCTGGCGTTATTTTTCGTTTCAACGTTTTGGGCCAAAAGCTATTTTTTCAAGACAAAAAAGGTACGTGTTAGTATATTGAACGTCTTGTTAATCTTTTGATACGGAAATAAGGCCATATTTGGAAAAGCTTGGCCGTTCCCCTTTAAGGGAATTATGGGAAATATAGGGCTAGATTTTAATTTTGAATATCAATGCAGTCGCGAATCAAAAGTCGAAATCAGAGTAGCCTATCCGGTGCCGGTGGTGTAACGTACATCTATCATTCAGAACACGAGATTTTAGCAATTCGTAATGTTTTCTCCTAAAAGGAGGCAAAATAGCAAAATACGTTTATTTCTTATTGGCAAAACGTGACATCTCGACTTCTCGAATAGTAAAGCGAAATATCGTGTTTGGTATTCGCATTAGCACGTTATTGTAGAAGTTTCGCCAATCTAACTTTGCCGCATTCTGAGCTTTACGTTTAAACGTTTAGGGGGCATTGCTTAACCTCTCAAATATAGACGACGCACTAAAGGCTAATGTTAGACGCGAAGTGCCAAACGACAAACGTGATCACGACCAAAGCATTCCGCGCGGGTTCAAAGGTTGATTTCGTTCCTCTTAGGTGAAGGATCGGGTCTACCCAACACGTAGAAACCTCCAAATCTTCTATTTTTCTCAACATAGTCGTTTGGGCGATAAAAGCGAGATCTTCTTATAGAGAGGTCAGCGCACTTTCGGATATCTGCACTATAACAAAGTGCTACCCGTTTGTCACAACCGTAGTCTGCTCATGGTGGGGAAAAGGGAGTGCTTAGAGGGGAAATATTCTCGAGTACCGTCACGCCATATATTTACCCACAGTAGAATTAATACGATTTTTAGCTCGAAAAGTGTAATAGACTAAAAAAGGCTCATCACTACGATCCGCCATCTATTTTAACATTTTTTGTATTAATTCTTTAATATTTTAGGATATTTTTACTAATAATTAAGAAAGAAAAGAAAATAATTATATTGAAAATATATATATAACAGTCCCATGATATTTTTTCCCGATCTGAAACTGACGAACTCGTTTCCAATAAATAATGGGAGTGCCCTGACCTCTCCATAAAAAGATCCTTATCAAACTTCTGATGGTTAGGTGATTTTTCCCAAAGAGCTTCTATATTTGGTCAAACTACTTAAGTCTCAAGTCAAACCAAATGAGTGGTCATTCTAGAAATGGCCCTGAGTAAAGATTGAACACGCAGAAGAGAACTGACATACTTATGTGAATAATAATAATAAACTTATGGTTCTACCTCAACAATAATAAATCGAATGGGAAACAATTTTGCACTCAGCGTTTAACTACCGAGATTACTTCTAATATTTTCCGTTGAGAACAATACGTCCTTTTGCCTTTTCCGATTTGGCCAATTACGTCCTTTTGCCTTTTCCGAATTGGCCAATTACGTCCTTTTGCCTTTTCCGATTTGGCCAATTACGTCCTTTTGCCTTTTCCGATTTGGCCAATAACGTCCTTTTGCCTTTTCCGATTTGGCCAATAACGTCCTTTTACCTTTTACGAATTGGCCAATTACGTCCTTTTGCCTTTTCCGATTTGGCCAATTACGTCCTTTTGCCTTTTCCGATTTGGCCAATTACGTCCTTTTGCCTTTTCCGATTTGGCCAATTACGTCCTTTTGCCTTTTCCGATTTGGCCAATTACGTCCTTTTGCCTTTTCCGATTTGGCCAATAACGTCCTTTAACCTTTTACGAATTGGCCAATTACGTCCTTTTGCCTTTTCCGATTTGGCCAATTACGTCCTTTTGCCTTTTCCGATTTGGCCAATTACGTCCTTTTGCCTTTTCCGATTTGGCCAATTACGTCCTTTTGCCTTTTCCGATTTGGCCAATTACGTCCTTTTGCCTTTTCCGATTTGGCCAATTACGTCCTTTTGCCTTTTCCGATTTGGCCAATTACGTCCTTTTACCTTTTCCGATTTGGCCAATTACGTCCTTTTGCCTTTTCCGATTTGGCCAATTACGTCCTTTTACCTTTTCCGAATTGGCCAATTACGTCCTTTTGCCTTTTCCGATTTGGCCAATTACGTCCTTTTGCCTTTTCCGATTTGGCCAATTACGTCCTTTTGCCTTTTCTGAATTGGCCAATTACGTCTTTTTACCTTTTCCGAATTGGCCAATTACGTCTTTTTGCCTTTTCCGAATTGGCCAATTACGTCCTTTTACCTTTTCCGAATTGGCCAATTACGTCCTTTTGCATTTTCCGATTTGGCCAATTACGTCCTTTTACCTTTTCCGATTTGGCCAATTACGTCCTTTTGCCTTTTCCGAATTGGCCAATTACGTCCTTTTGCCTTTTCCGAATTGGCCAATTACGTCCTTTTGCCTTTTCCGATTTGGCCAATTACGTCCTTTTGCCTTTTCCGATTTGGCCAATTACGTCCTTTTTCCTTTTCCGATTTGGCCAATTACGTCCTTTTACCTTTTCCGAATTGGCCAATTACGTCCTTTTGCCTTTTCCGATTTGGCCAATTACGTCCTTTTGCCTTTTCCGATTTGGCCAATTACGTCCTTTTACCTTTTCCGAATTGGCCAATTACGTCCTTTTGCATTTTCCGATTTGGCCAATTACGTCCTTTTACCTTTTCTGATTTGGCCAATTACGTCCTTTTACCTTTTCCGATTTGGCCAATTACGTCCTTTTACCTTTTCCGATTTGGCCAATTACGTCCTTTTGCCTTTTCCGAATTGGCCAATTACGTCCTTTTGCCTTTTCCGATTTGGCCAATTACGTCCTTTTACCTTTTCCGAATTGGCTAATTACGTCCTTTTGCCTTTTCCGATTTGGCCAATTACGTCCTTTCGCCTTTTCCGATTTGGCCAATTACGTCCTTTTGCCTTTTCCGATTTGGCCAATTACGTCCTTTTGCCTTTTCCGATTTGGCCAATTACGTCCTTTTACCTTTTCCGATTTGGCCAATTACGTCCTTTTGCCTTTTCCGAATTGGCCAATTACGTCCTTTTGCCTTTTCCGATTTGGCCAATTACGTCCTTTTGCCTTTTCCGATTTGGCCAATTACGTCCTTTTTCCTTTTCCGATTTGGCCAATTACGTCCTTTTACCTTTTCCGAATTGGCCAATTACGTCCTTTTGCCTTTTCCGATTTGGCCAATTACGTCCTTTTGCCTTTTCCGATTTGGCCAATTACGTCCTTTTACCTTTTCCGAATTGGCCAATTACGTCCTTTTGCATTTTCCGATTTGGCCAATTACGTCCTTTTACCTTTTCCGATTTGGCCAATTACGTCCTTTTACCTTTTCCGATTTGGCCAATAACGTCCTTTTACCTTTTACGAATTGGCCAATTACGTCCTTTTGCCTTTTCCGATTTGGCCAATTACGTCCTTTTGCCTTTTCCGATTTGGCCAATTACGTCCTTTTACCTTTTCCGAATTGGCCAATTACGTCCTTTTGCCTTTTCCGATTTGGCCAATTACGTCCTTTTGCCTTTTCCGATTTGGCCAATAACGTCCTTTTGCCTCTTCCGATTTGGCCAATTAGGTCCTTTTGCCTTTTCCGATTTGGCCAGTTACGTCCTTTTGCCTTTTCCGATTTGGCCAATTACGTCCTTTTGCCTTTTCCGATTTGGCCAATTACGTCCTTTTGCCTTTTCCGATTTGGCCAATTACGTCCTTTTACCTTTTCCGATTTGGCCAATTACGTCCTTTTACCTTTTCCGATTTGGCCAATTACGTCCTTTTGCCTTTTCCGATTTGGCCAATTACGTCCTTTTACCTTTTCCGAATTGGCCAATTACGTCCTTTTGCCTTTTCCGATTTGGCCAATTACGTCCTTTTGCCTTTTCCGATTTGGCCAATTACGTCCTTTTGCCTTTTCCGAATTGGCCAATTACGTCCTTTTACCTTTTACGAATTCGCCAATTACGTCCTTTTGCCTTTTCCGATTTGGCCAATTACGTCCTTTTGCCTTTTCCGATTTGGCCAATTACGTCCTTTTGCCTTTTCCGATTTGGCCAATTACGTCCTTTTACCTTTTCCGAATTGGCCAATTACGTCCTTTTGCCTTTTCCGATTTGGCCAATTACGTCCTTTTGCCTTTTCCGATTTGGCCAATAACGTCCTTTTGCCTCTTCCGATTTGGCCAATTACGTCCTTTTGCCTTTTCCGATTTGGACAGTTACGTCCTTTTGCCTTTTCCGATTTGGCCAGTAACGTCCTTTTGCCTTTTCCTATTTGGTAAATTATGTCGTTTTGCCCTTTTCCGATTTTGAATTTTTTTTGCCCTTTTAGGTTTTTCAAGAGCATGACGTTTTGTGTAAATTACCAAATTGATAATAAATAAATAAATAAATAAATTTAACTTTTTCTATGGATTTTCCTTTTTTCACGATTTGGTGGAAATTACGTTATTTAAGTCGTTTTAGCAAATGACGTTACGCCTATTCAGGTCGTTCGACGAAATCACGTTACGCCAATTAACATTGTTTTACCAAATCACGTTACGCCTTTTCGCGAGTTCTTATGAAACCTCGTTCAGCATATTTGAGAGTTCTCATCAAACCTCGTTACGCCTATTTGATAGTTCTTATCAAACCTCGTTACGCCTATTCACGAGTTCTTATCAAACCTCGTTACGCCTATTCGCGAGTTCTTATCAAACCTCGTTACGCCTATTCACGAGTTCTTATCAAACCTCGTTACGCCTGTAAGAGAGTTCTTATTAAACATCGTTACGCCTGTAAGAGAGTTCTTATTAAACATCGTTACGCCTATTCGAGAGTTCTTATCAAACCTCGTTACGCCTATTTGATAGTTCTTATCAAACCTCGTTACGCCTATTTGATAGTTCTTATCAAACCTCATTACGCCTATTCACGAGTTCTTATCAAACCTCGTTACGCCTATTCACGAGTTCTTATCAGACCTCGTTACGCCTATTCGCGAGTTCTTATCAAACCTCGTTACGCCTATTCACGAGTTCTTATCAAACCTCGTTACGCCTGTAAGAGAGTTCTTATTAAACATCGTTACGCCTATTCGAGAGTTCTTATCAAACCTCGTTACGCCTATTTGATAGTTCTTATCAAACCTCGTTACGCCTATTCGAGAGTTCTTATCAAACCTCGTTACGCCTATTCACGAGTTCTTATCAAACCTCGTTACGCCTATTCACGAGTTCTTATCAAACCTCGTTACGCCTATTCACTAGTTCTTATCAAACCTCGTTACGCCTATTCACGATTTCTTATCAAACCTCGTTACGCCTATTCACGAGTTCTTATCAAACCTCGTTACGCCTGTAAGAGAGTTCTTATCAAACATCGTTACGCCTATTCACGAGTTCTTATAAACCTCGTTACGCCTATTCACGAGTTCTTATCAAACCTCGTTACGCATATTCGAGAGTTCTTATCAAACCTCGTTACGCCTATTCACGAGTTATTATCAAACCTCGTTACGCCTGTAAGAGAGTTCTTATTAAACATCGTTACGCCTATTCGAGAGTTCTTATTAAACATCGTTACGCCTATTCGAGAGTTCTAATCAAATTTCGTTACGCCGGTTCGAGAGTTCTTATCAAACCTCGTTACGCCTATTCGCGAGTTCTTATCAAACCTCGCTACGCCTGTTAGAGAGTTCTTATCAAACCTCGTTACGCCTATTCGAGAGTTCTTATTAAACCTCGTTACGCCTATTCGCGAGTTCTTATCAAACCTCGTTACGCCTATTCGAGAGTTCTTATCAAACCTCGTTACGACTTTTCACGAGTTCTTATCAAACCTCGTTACGCCTATTCACGAGTTCTTATCAACCTCGTTACGCCTATTCACGAGTTCTAATCAAATTTCGTTACGCCGGTTCGAGAGTTCTTATCAAACCTCGTTACGCCTATTCGAGAGTTCTTATCAAACCTCGTTACGCCTATTCGCGAGTTCTTATCAAACCTCGCTACGCCTGTTAGAGAGTTCTTATCAAACCTCGTTACGCCTATTCGAGAGTTCTTATTAAACCTCGTTATGCCTATTCGCGAGTTCTTATCAAACCTCGTTACGCCTATTCGAGAGTTCTTATCAAACTTCGTTACGCCTATTCGAGAGTTCTTATCAAACCTCATTACGCCTATTCGAGAGTTCTTATCAAACCTCGTTACGCCTATTCGAGAGTTCTTATCAAACCTCGTTACGCCTGTAAGAGAGTTCTTATCAAACCTCGTTACGCCTATTCGAGAGTTCTTATCAAACCTCGTTACGCCTATTCGAGAGTTCTTATCAAACCTCATTACGCCTATTCGAGAGTTCTTATCAAACCTCGTTACGCCTATTCGAGAGTTCTTATCAAACCTCGTTACGCATATTCGAGAGTTCTTATCAAACCTCGTTACGCCTATTCGAGAGTTCTTATCAAACCTCGTTACGCCTATTCGAGAGTTCTTATCAAACCTCGTTACGCCTATTCGAGAGTTCTTATCAAACCTCGTTACGCCTATTCGAGAAATCTTATCAAACCTCGTTACGCCTATTCGAGAGTTCTTATCAAACCTCGTTACGCCTATTCGAGAGTTCTTATCAAACCTCGTTACGCCTATTCGAGAGTTCTTATCAAACCTCGTTACGCCTATTTGATAGTTCTTATCAAACATCGTTACGCCTATTCGAGAGTTCTTATCAAACCTCGTTACGCCTATTTGATAGTTCTTATCAAACCTCGTTACGCCTATTCGAGAGTTCTTATCAAACCTCGTTACGCCTATTCGAGAGTTCTTATCAAACCTCGTTACGCCTATTCGAGAGTTCTTATCAAACCTCGTTACGCCTATTCGAGAGTTCTTATCAAACCTCGTTACGCCTATTTGATAGTTCTTATCAAACCTCGTTACGCCTATTCGAGAGTTCTTATCAAACCTCGTTACGCCTATTCGAGAGTTCTTATCAAACCTCGTTACGCATATTCGAGAGTTCTTATCAAACCTCGTTACGCCTATTCGAGAGTTCTTATCAAACCTCGTTACGCCTATTTGATAGTTCTTATCAAACCCCGTTACGCCTATTCGAGAGTTCTTATCAAACCTCGTTACGCCTATTCGAGAGTTCTTATCAAACCTCGTTACGCCTATTCGAGAGTTCTTATCAAACCTCGTTACGCCTATTCGAGAGTTCTTATCAAACCTCGTTACGCCTATTCGAGAGTTCTTATCAAACCTCGTTACGCCTATTCGAGAGTTCTTATCAAACCTCGTTACGCCTATTCGAGAGTTCTTATCAAACCTCGTTACGCATATTCGAGAGTTCTTATCAAACCTCGTTACGCCTATTCGAGAGATTTTATCAAACCTAGTTACGATTATTCACGACGTTTTACCAAACTCGATATCTGTTAAATCACATCGTTATTCAAAATTTAAAAAAATTCTTTATTTAAACCCCAGAAAATATTATTAAAACTTAAAAAATGCGATAGAGGCAGGCCGCCTTTTCAGCCGATACAAACTATAATTAGC
Source organism: Leiobunum rupestre (assembly GCF_980474605.1). Lineage (NCBI taxonomy): Eukaryota > Metazoa > Arthropoda > Arachnida > Opiliones > Sclerosomatidae > Leiobunum > Leiobunum rupestre. Next base: position 30,756,335 of record NC_143392.1, on the reverse strand, counting down.
CTTCATTAAAAGACTGGATCAATTAATAGCGAAAATATCGTTTAATCGCGGTGAAGAGGAAATAGGTCGTTAAAGCGACGGCCAAAATTAAAATAAAACCAATTATCGACTTCCAAAGCTTAATAACCTGAAGAGAGGCGACGCTCTGTGAAATAATCGGCAAAACTTTAAGCCCTTTTATTCTTTAACTAATAACGAGCGAGGGGAATACAGCGCTCCCTCTAGCGGCTCAAAAGCTCGAAAATACGCCCGTAATAATGTACCCGCATCTACGTCTGGCATCGCAAACTATACCCTTTTCTAAGGACAAAACCGCGCTGCCAGATTCTCTACGAATTATAACCGCGAGTAATATTAAATGGTTTTTTCTTCTTCTGGGAAACAGGACAGAAAGGTCATTTAACGGGCAATTAAAATCAGGAAAGCGCAGACTTTTCCCGTTTTGTCATTCGCCAAACAACTTCCCAAAAGTGAGTTGTAAATGTTAACACCCCCTTCCCCGCAGAAGGCTGATAAGAAACAATTTGAACCTTTACTTAAAAATCGTACAGTCCGTAAAAATATGGGAGTGGTATTTTTTCAATTGCAAATTAATTTATTATTAAGAGAAATTTGGAAAGGTGACTTTTATGGGAATACTGTATAGGGAGCTATCAATAAATAATTTTATACAGGGTGTTTTTAGAGTGCTACACTCGCTTTAAAAAGGGTATAGACTCTGTTGGGTCCACGTGAAGAATTGGCGTGTATTCGTCTGCTAACACGCTCTACGATTTATTTTTAACTTAATCACCCAGTTTCGGTTAAACCTGGTTATCCATAATATATTGTAATATTCCCTTTCAGTAATCTGGAAACCACTCTTTCCTAGTGTAAGTGAACTTCTAAAAAATACAGAATTAAATAAGTAAATTAAAGATTTATTTTAGGTTATTTTTTATATTTATGTACATTTCGGAATCAGCACATTTTAATATCAGAAAAAGTGCGTTATTTAAAACTAATTGAAATATAGTTGATAATTAAGTATATCAGCTAGGCTAGGACTAACCTTAGGCTAAAGTCAACCAGCGACGTTTAAGGCCTTTAATTCAAGTGGTTGGGCTATACCATAAATCTGTAATATGATTCTATAAGTTTGTCACTTTGGGGAATATTTTACTGACAGCTATTAACGGAGTGATGTCATCACAAGAAGAAAATCTCCTCCTAGCGAGGCGCTGTCAAAGGCTACGTGTGACGCGTTAGCAAGCGGACGCAAAACGGCGACGAAGCCCGTAATGCAATCTATCATGTGATTAGCTCTCAGTAAAACTTTTGCATGTGAATAATAGGAAGTGTCACACTTATGCAACAATATTATACCAAAGATAATATACAGGGTGTCCACTAAAAAATGAACCAGGGCGAATATCTCAAAATCTGTTTTAGGTACGAATTTGAAATTTTCAGGTCACATAGAGTGTGTAGGGGGAACACCTACTATGAAAATGTTGATGACCTTGAACTATGTCTTCAAGGTGATCTCGAGAACCGTAAGTGTCAAAAAGTTGGTTCCAATTAGAAAAGTATTCCCTGTCACGTTTTAGGTCTAATTAGCTTTGACCCGATCGGATTTGACCAATAGGAAGTCGAGAAATGTGTTACTAAAATCACAAAAGTCGTAAAAGGAAAAATTGAAAGAAAGCGCTAATAACTCGAAAACAAGTCGTGTTACATTATTATAAGGTATTTCTCAAGGTCATTTTCAAATGTCCTTGAAGACATGGTTCAAAGCTACTTGGACGAGAATGTGGTGATACGCATTTTTCTAATTGAAACCTGGTTTCTAAACCCAATGGATCGCGAGATAATTTTTTCAAGGCCTTGAACCGCGTTTTCAAGGTCATCCAATTTTACAAACTTTAAAGACTCCCACCATGATGAGTTCGTCTAGCAAATTTCAATAATGTAACACGATTTGTTTTCGAGTTATTAGCGCTTTCTTGCAATTTTCCCTTTTACGAGCTTTGTGATTTTAGTAAAACATTTCTCGACTTCCTATTGGTCAAATCCGATCGGGTCAAAGCTATTTAGACATACAACGTGACGTGGAATACTTTTCTATTTGGAACCAACTTTCTAACACTTACGGTTCTCGAGATAATTTTTGGATGACCTTGAAGACATGGTTCAAGGTCATCGACATTTTCATAGTAGGTATTCCCCCTACACGCTTTATGCGACCTGAAAATTTCAAATTCGTACCTAAAACAGATTTTGAGATATTCACCCTGGTTCATTTTTTAGTGGACACCCTGTAGAACACCGTACCCTAGATTTGAATTCAGAGAGCTTTCGGATACACGGATTTGTAACGAAGCGATTACCCACTTCCGGCTCATGAACTCCGAAAAATCAGCTTCCATCGGTCGCTGTAGGGCGCTATTTACTGTCGGTTACCATGGTAACTACGGAACTAATTTTCGCCGAATTCCGGCAGGAAGTGGGTAAACGCTATTAACTAAGCGCGAGGCAATGATTTCGAATCTAGGGTACGAGGTCATATTATCTTGGTTTATATCGCGTAGGACGATGGTGGAAAGCCCTTCGTGCGAAGCAAACCCAAGACTCACAGTGAGCTTCAACAAGTTTAGTAATTTAAACTGAACAGCTAGAACCAGTGGGAAGAGAACTTACCTACACATAGTATGGTTTTCATTTTACATCGCCAGGTTTAGTTTGAGTACGTAATTTAGTGAATACCTCCGCGAAAGTACATGTTTCAATTTTATGGCCTTAATGGAAAATTTTCGACTGAAAGTTACATTGTCCTGGTAACTATATTAAGACTTTACATCGAAGAAGATGCTGCGACTGTTGGCTTAATACAAACTGCCTTAATGCTACGTGACGTCATCCTTGGTCGCCATGGGCTTTAAGAAAAGGGTCGTTCTGATTTGTAAAGGCTGCTCAGAAACAGGGAAGATGGGGAGGGAGCTGTACAGATGGCAAATTTCCGATTAGATACCGTTTCACTAATTGATAAAACTCTTCTAGACGGGAGAGACTCTAGCATCGAGACAGCCTCCTTTTGCCGTTATTAAAACGAGAATTTTAATTAGAGAAGCAAAGCCGACCCAATTCCAATAATTGACAAAGCCGCCCTCTTCCTTGTCCGGCCGTGTTGACTTTCGCTAAATTCCCATTTCCGAAAATATCAATTCTCCCTTTTGTATATTCGGCTTTGATCCGCTCACGGACGAACGACGCTTTGGAGGGATCTCGAACTTCTATTCCATTTAGTATCGATTTATAAACCATCGTGCGGATCAATCCTAATTTGGATGGACGCTGCTAAATTCCGTTTAGAAATTAGTCAATAATTGTTCAGAATTTAATCAATAATTGTTCAGAATTTAATCAATAATTGTTCAGAATTTAATCAATAATTGTTCAGAATTTAATCAATAATTGTTCAGAATTTAATCAATAATTGTTCAGAATTTAATCAATAATTGTTCAGAATTTAATCAATAATTGTTGAGAATTTAATCAATAATTGTTCAGAATTTGATAGAAGAATGTTTAGAATTGGATCGGGGACTGTTAAGAATTTGATTAAAGATTGTTTAGAATTTGATAGAATTCTGTTCAGAAATTGATCGGGGACTGTTCAGAAATTGATCGGGAACTGTTCAGATTTTGATAGAAGACTGTTCAGAAATTTATCGGGAACTGTTCAGATTTTGATAGAAGACTGTTCAGAATTGGATCGTTAACTGTTCAGAATTGGATCGTTAACTGTTCAGAATTGGATCGGGGACTGTTCAGAAATTGATCGGGGACTGTTTAGAATTTCATCGGGGATTGTTTAGAATTTCATCGGGGATTGTTCAGAATTAGATCGAATATTGTAGGGCCACCCCAATTGAAAATATATCAAAGAATTACGTCTTTCTAAAGAATGTCGTCCTTCTAACGAATGTCGTCCTTCTAACGAATTGTTGGTCCATGTCAACCTTGCTACTCGGCGCGCTTCCGTTTAAGGTTTCGGGTTTCGGCGCTCGGAATTTTTGGGAAAGACATTTTTATTCGGTGATAAAAATAAAAAAGAGAAACGGTTCTCCTACATTATTTGAATTGCAAAAGCGCTATTGGTAAACATTCTCGTCAATAAACTAATTAAAAACCAAAATATTTGGAGACGTCTTAAGTCCTCTTAATGGCGCTTTGTTTATTCAACGCTCATACCATCTCTGTTTATACCCTAATGGAGGTTGGGTTTATTAGATTTACGATACATTATTTTCAACATACAGGGTGGAAGCCTCAGCCGTGGTCCAGCCTCGCTACTTCACCTAGTACACCAGAGTGCTGCGGGTCGAACACTTCTACAGGCGCTGGTATTCCACAAATAGACCAATGACATAATTAGAAGCGCATCTTTATCCAATCGCCCGAAAAAGCATTTGGAGGATGCGTTTCTAATTCTCCCATTGGTCTATTTTTAGACTAGGAAATGTACCGAGGCTGGACCACGACTGAGGCATCCAATTCTCCCATTGGTCTATTTTTGGCCAACCAGCGCCTGTAGAAGTGTTCCACCCGCAGCACTCGGGTGTACTAGGAGAAGTACCGAGGCTGGACCCCGGCTTAGGCTTCCACCCTGTATAATTTTGGAATTTCAAATAGGATCGTAACCGAAATATTTTCGCAGTTAAGTAACGTGAAATCGAAAAGGGCGAGTTTTCAAATCAAATACATAGAGCATTTCACTTTATCAGGGGGAATATTAAAATAATCTCCAAAATATTAGTCTTATGAAAATGATCTTGAGGTTTCTTAATAATTGGGAATAATGGATTGAAGTTAGTTTTAGTAGTTTGGGTATTTGGCATTATAATATAAACAGGGAGGTCTAATTTAGATTTCTTTTAAACATCCTTAACTCAAACTATTTTAATTTAAATACCCAAAGTTACTTTAAAATTACAAATTTAAAACCAACCTAATTACAATGTACTATATTAAATTAAGAATAGATTAAATCAATCAGTTAGTCAGGAAAATTATATTAAATAATAAAAACAGTTAATGTAAAAATCGGATTTCAATAAATTCTTAGGGATTTTTAATCACCAACCATAATCCAACGTTAATATTGAATTTCTTCACGATTTTAAAATGTAACCTCTTTGACTTTTCATTAATCAGCGAGACTAACTTATTATGTATTTCAATAATTCGATACGTTAGTTGATACATATAATAAAGAAAATTTCATAGTATATTTTCTTAGTTTGGAAATGTTTCAAATATTAAAATTACACTTCAAAAGCAATTACTGTTATATTAAGTTAATTTCTATAACATCCACGTTAATTTGAAATAACTTCTAAAATATGACCAGTTTCTTTAATAAACAGCTGTTTATTTAAATATTTCAAAACAAGCGAGTAATGAAATTACATTATTTCTACTACTGAGAATTTCGCGATCATATTTTCTTTAATTTGGTCTATTTTTGGCCTACAAACGCCTGTAGAATTGTTCTACCCGCAGCGCATTGTTGTCCAAGAAGAAGCCAACATCTGTAAGAGCTTCAAAGCGTTTTAATAGCAAACGCAAGTCAACAGCGACGACCTATCGTAATATCAAGAAAGCCTGGGTTTTCAAAATGGAATGGATACACATAGAGCACTCAATACAAATCCCTCGGCCAAGGATCTCAATCGGGGGTTACGAATCTGCTTCGGATCTTCATCGCTTTCTTGGTATCTCATTCTATCTCTATTTTGGGAGAAATCGTCCACTCCCAGTTACAAACAAAGCCGACCGAGATACAGTTTTACTACGACCCTCACCCTTGGATGAAAGAACGGGGTACTTCAATCGCTACTGTCCGCGTTGTCAAGTGTGAATTTTTGACAATAAGCTATATTAACGCGATACTTTCACACAAAACCTAGGGCGATTTTCTTGTATAAATTAGTACTAAAATACGGCATTAGTATTTAGTAAAAATTAATAGTTCAAATTAATTACAAAACGTTTTCAAAATTGTAGAATTAAGGGCGTAAATTTAGTATGACTGTACGACTGTTACCTTTATGATGTCATACGGGTAAAAAGTCTCATTGGCTGATATAAAGTGTCGAACGCTTGTGCTACGATGATTATTTAAATAATTTGTGTATTAATGACAAAATACACTTAAGAGTTATTTGCTATTACTAAATTTACAGTTAAATCAGTTTATTTTTAGGCCTTTGTTCCATAAACATTGAATTTAATAAATGTCTCTTTAAGGTATTTAAATTGCTGAGATAGCAATCGGTATGATGTGTTCTCAACGACCACAGATTGAAAATAAAAATTTGGGCTTCGTTAGATCTTACCTGGGATTAATAATAGTGTTACCTAGATATATCATTCTAAAGTAACGTGTGAATTTCGCCGCGTCCATTGATGCGCATTTAGGGAAGCATTGAAAACATGGGCGCGTCAAAATTCTAAGAAGGAATTCTTCCCTTGAGAACTCGCTAAAAAGCGACACAAGTAAAAAGATTCTTCTAAAGATGGCGGATTACGAGAAAGCCACGAACGTTGTAAACTAAGCCTTTGACAATAAATATTGTTTTTACACGATTTCACGACAATATATGAAGGTAGAAAACATTTGATTTACATTTTAAAAGGAAATATTTCATTGGAAATTAACTTGCAGTTCTGTATTCTCTGAAATTCATTTTCGTCTACCAAAATATCATACTGTTTATTTCCTTCAGCATCAAGTAAACTGACTAGAATATTAGCTGCCATCTTTATTATAATTTCCACCCCTTTTTGACCAAGTGAGAATGCTCGGAGGCATTCTCACTCTTCTCAGTAGAACTCGTGAGAAGAGATTACATCACTTCCTGTGAGAAGGACTGTCAAAATTTTGAGAAGTAACTGTCAAGGGAAGAATTCTTAGAATTTTGACGCTCCCCATGACGATGTGTTTTCGACGGAAGTCATTTGAAATTCGTTTCCATTTGTAACCGGTTCTGCTCTTGCGATCGGTATTTTGAAAATAACGCTGGTTAGGCTTAACGACATCATCACTACAAGTCAATTTACCTGATTAAAAAGAAGAAGATTAATATCATAAGATGAATTACCTTGTAAAGTAAAAGAAACCAATCCAAGATCGAAGTTTCAAATCACGCTGGTATCAAAACGCGTTTTTAGGCCTAGTATTATAAAGCACGAGGTTAACTGTTGGTTACGGTAACACTATTATTAAACCAAGAAAATGTAATTCAAATCGATGCAGAAACATTTCTCTATTTGGGACTACAACAACGACAGTTGTTCAAGAACGTAGGTTATTTGGTCTCGCCCAACATGTTGGAGCGAGTTTCGGCCGGTGCAACACGCTGATCAAATTACGCGACACTCTTTGGACTCGGTGAGGAATCAAAGGCGGGAGATACCGCTGGCGGAATAACCCGACACAAACGGATAACAAATCAATTTCGCCTTTTGGATTTGGACGATCAACCGCGTCCCGTCTTTCCTCCAACCTACAATCCACAGTTCCTCCGCCAGAAGAAAAGACTCAGAGACAGGATCAAGATCTGAGATGGCAAATAGTTAAGGTCGTCGAAGAAGAGGATCATCACTCGACGGAGGGTCCCTTTTCTTTCTAAGAAGGGACCCTCAGTCTCCTGACTAAGTGTTTACAGTCTGGCTAACAAGTATTTTCGATCGTTTCTTCTTGCAAGAACGTTGATTGCGATTCTCTGGCAATTTCCCAGAACTACATACCACTTCTGACAACTATATACAACCATAAGTAACTTAATACAATGGGTATGACCTATTGTTTAAATGCTAATTTTCTTACTGAACCTTTTGCGGACACTGATACTCTGGCCCAGCTCCGACTTGAACTCTAAAACAAATTTGAGTATTATATTATAATCCTTGGTAGATGAATATTATAATCCTTGGTAGACGAATATTATAATCCTTGGTAGAAGAATATTATAATCCTTGGTAGAAGAATATTATAATCCTTGGTAGACGAATATTATAATCCTTGGTAGACGAATATTATAATCCTTGGTAGAAGAATATTATAATCCTTGGTAGACGAATATTATAATCCTTGGTAGACGAATATTATAATCCTTGGTAGAAGAATATTATAATCCTTTGTAGAAGAATATTATAATCCTTGGTAGATGAATATTATAATCCTTGGTAGACGAATATTATAATCCTTGGTAGATGAATATTATAATCCTTGGTAGACGAATATTATAATCCTTGGTAGACGAATATTATAATCCTTGGTAGTAGAATATTATCGTCCTTGGTAGTAGAATATTATCGTCCTTGGTAGTAGAATATTATCGTCCTTGGTAGTAGAATATTATCGTCCTTGGTAGTAGAATATTATCTTCCTTCTTAGTAGAATATTATCATTCTGGTAGTAGTATTTTTTTCACCTTGGACATATTTAAACGCCAGGGGGCTCGGTGGTGAACTAAAACCTTGATTGCCATATAACTTTGAAAATCAGTTCGATAATTGTCATCCTTATTGTTATTATGTTACTAATGATGCGACGAATAATCTAAATTCACCCTTTCCGTAGCCCTAACACCCGCCTATAATTTAATAAATAATTAGAAGACTCGTCTTAAATATTTAAATACGCGAAGTCTGGACAGATGGCGCTAACAGTGTCAAACTTAGAAATTTAAAATAAATCCAAAGCCGTTAAATATGTTTTTTTAACTCTTTTTATAAAGAATGTGTCATGGTTTGAAGTTTTATTTAAATTCAAAAAACAACAGTATTATAATTGTTTTTAAATATATCGGTATTTATTCCCTCGCGGCCAAAATGCTTAAATTGCCGCCATCTAGTGTAAATAATAGTATTAAATTCAAACCTCTAAGGGCTTCGTTCGAAATATTGTTTCCCTATGAGCAGTTAATGAAACTGTCCATACAACTAACAAATTTTAATATGATTTTAATTAAGTTGGAAATATTCCATACCAAACGGCATATTTTATCGACAAGTTAATTATTTTTTGAAATATTTGATATCTCAAAATTCACTTTTGCTAATGACACTACCTCGATGTGTTTTAGTTTAGCTTACTTACTTTCCAGAATTTTATACCCTGACAGTGGTATTTTCACGCACAAAATGAATTTTGAAATTGATAAATTCAGATTAGATTTAATTTTTCTAATAACTATGAACATTCTAAACTTGGTTCGAACGGCCGGTGTAAGAACTACCGAGATTAGGTTTGAAGATTATATCCCAACCCAAGAATTTTAAAAACGGAATTTCACAAAGTAATTGAAAAAAAATTGATTTAAAGTCTTGGAGTAAAGTTGTGGTTTTTTATCTTTATACATCGTGTTACGATTACGTTTTCGGAAATCACATTCATAGTGGACCTTCTGAAGAAAAATGCACGAGGAAATCCCACAATAAAAAAACACATTTACTGGGAAAAAGATTTCCCTGGTGGCAGACAGAGAAACGACACACCTAGCTCTTTAGTCACCAAGGACATCTACCAAACAAAATATAAGAAACAGGGTACATAAATTGATGGTAAAGTCTCCACTTTCAAATTTTTCTGCCTATGATATTAGAGAAAGCATACGTGACTATTTCATCTTTATCTAAAAATTTCAATTGGTTAATTATTAAATAAAAGAAGTTGGTTACTTCATGGATTAAAATAGTTTAATTAAAACTAGTAATTAACTAAACCTTTTTTATACATAAAATTACAGTTTCTTTTATTTAAAAATTTGGCATTTTTAATTTATCATGGATAAGAAATTTAATATTTATAACTAATAATTTCAATCAGTACTTAATCTTTGTAACTAATAATTTCAATCTCAGTATTTAATCTTTATAACTAATAATTTCAATCTCAGTACTTAATCTTTATAACTAATAATTTCAATCTCAGTACTTAATCTTTATAACTAATAATTTCAATCTCAGTACTTAATCTTTATAACTAATAATTTCAATCTCAGTATTTAATCTTTATAACTAATAATTTCAATCTCAGTATTTAATCTTTATAACTAATAATTTCAATCTCAGTATTTAATCTTTATAACTAATAATTTCAATCTCAGTATTTAATCTTAATAACTAATAATTTCAATCTCAGTATTTAATCTTAATAACTAATAATTTCAATCTCAGTACTTAATCTTTATAACTAATAATTTCAATCTCAGTACTTAATCTTTATAACTAATAATTTCAATCTCAGTATTTAATCTTTATAACTAATAATTTCAATCTCAGTATTTAATCTTTATAACTAATAATTTCAATCTCAGTATTTAATCTTAATAACTAATAATTTCAATCTCAGTATTTAATCTTAATAACTAATAATTTCAATCTCAGTACTTAATCTTTATAACTAATAATTTCAATCTCAGTACTTAATCTTTATAACTAATAATTTCAATCTCAGTACTTAATCTTTATAACTAATAATTTCAATCTCAGTATTTAATCTTTATAACTAATAATTTCAATCTCAGTATTTAATCTTTATAACTAATAATTTCAATCAGTACTTAATCTTTAGCTAATAGTTTCAATCCCTATTTAAATATCATTTAATCACTTCAATCACGGTTTAAATATCATTTAATCACTTCAATCACTGTTTAAATATAATTTAATCACTTCAATCACTATTTAAATATCATTTAATAACTTCAATCACTATTTCAATATCATTTAATCACTTCAATCACAATTTAACCATTTTCATCCCGATAAAATTATTTCAATCATTGTTTAATGATTTCAATCAAAACATAATTATTACATTCACAACTTCATCATTTAATCACGATTTAACCTTTTAATATCTTAAAGGAGGTATGAACTTATTTCACTCTGATGATTAGCGCTAGTCATAGCACGTGTTAGCAGCCGATTTTTCGATTTCGTTCATTTTCCCTTTTATGATCATTAAATCTGATTTTCAATAATTCCTCGTAATCGAACAATTTCCCCAAATAAATATACATTCATAAATCCAGAAACGGTTACTTAGAGTCAAATTATAGATAAACGTCAAATAACGCGCGCTTCCGTAAATCCTAAAAGGCTGGACTGCAATTATAATTATTAATAATTTGCCTAGACGAGGCTTAGACATTCGCGAGTGTCCTGGAAGGGGAGGAGTGAGATAAATAATGAGCGGGTTGGGTATCCAAACATGAAGGAGGAGCGGAATTAAAATTAAAGGAAATAACATTCCAAAGATTCCCAAATCTGGCCGAGCACCCGGGCTAAATCCGCCAGCACTCGGCGGGGCCGGGAAATCAAATTTTTAAATAAAACGGAATAGAGCTTATAAAGGGGTAACGTCATGGAGGGAATTGGGGAATTGAGGGGGGGAGCGGGCGTAATCAGGCGTCGCTTTAAGTCGTTCCGGTTAAACGGGCAAGTGTCATTTACAGGCTCAAATAAGGCGACCTCTCCCCTTGCAGCGTGCTTTCCAGCGCTCTTTCGGGGCGCTCATAAATAATGCATGCCCGTGTCACGCGAGCGGGGAAAGGGAGCCGGATTTCAAAGCAGACACGTCATTTACACTTCGCCCCCATTTTTAACACCCAGCGCCACCTATAACTACTTTCGAAAAATCCCCTAAGACGGTACAGGGTGATTACTGGATCTAACCACCTTTATTTTTATTTTTATTTTTTATTAATTTTAATTTTATTCATATTTTTTATTAATATTATTTTATTTTTTTCTTAATTTTAACCGCTATATTAATAATATAAACATAAAGTTACGTACAATCCACCATGGTTACTGATTTTTATATTTTTATTAAAAAATGTAGCTATGGTAAATAACAAATATTTTAACTAAATAATGAAATCTGTTTAAATGACATGAATTAAAAACAAATTAGTCAAATCAGGCAGCCCTAAGACTAGTAACCGAATGTATTCAAATCAGGCAACCCTAAGACTAGTAACAGAATGTATTCAAATCAGACAACCCTAAGACTAGTAACAAAATGTATTCAAATCAGGCAAACCTAAGAATAGTAACAAAATGTATTCAAACCACTCAATAAAGTGTATTAAAATCCTGGCAACCTGGAAAATATTAAATTGTAAGTAACGATTGACAGTTCGGTTACAGGGTGCTTACACTTACTTCGATCCCTAAGACTAGTAACAAAATGTATTCAAATCCGGCAAACTAGAAAATATTAAATTGTAAGTATCGAAAATATTAAATTGTAAGTATCGAAAATATTAAATTGTAAGTATCGAAAATATTAAATTGTAAGTATCGAAAATATTAAATTGTAAGTAACGAAAATATTAAATTGTAAGTAACGAAAATATTAAATTGTAAGTAACGAAAATATTAAATTGTAAGTAGGGAAAATATTAAATTGTAAGTATCGAAAATATTAAACTGTAAGTAACGAAAATATTAAATTGTAAGTAGCGAAAATATTAAATTGTAAGTAACGAAAATATTAAATTGTAAGTAACGAAAATATTAAACTTTAAGTAACGAAAATTTTAAATTGTAAGTATCGAAAATATTAAATTGTAAGTAACGAAAATATTAAATTGTAAGTAACGAAATTATTAAATTGTAAGTAACGAAAATATTAAATTGTAAGTAACGAAGTTATTAAATTGTAAGTAACGAAAATATTAAATTGTAAGTAACGAAAATATTAAATTGTAAGTAGCGAAAATATTAAATTGTAAGTAACGAAAATATTAAATTGTAAGTAACGAAAATATTAAACTTTAAGTAACGAAAATTTTAAATTGTAAGTATCGAAAATATTAAATTGTAAGTAACGAAAATATTAAATTGTAAGTAACGAAATTATTAAATTGTAAGTAACGAAAATATTAAATTGTAAGTAACGAAATTATTAAATTGTAAGTAACGAAAATATTAAATTGTAAGTAACGAAAATATTAAATTGTAAGTAACGAAAATATTAAATTGTAAGTAACGAAAATATTAAATTGTAAGTAACGAAAATATTAAATTGTAAGTAACGAAAATATTAAATTGTAAGTAACGAAAATATTAAATTGTAAGAAACGATTGGCAGTTTGGTGCTTACACTTACTTCGATCACTGAGCGGCTCTCAGTTGTTCTATCAACCATGGCCAGGACTGAACTGGACAGATAAAAATGTCCAGTTTATTGAATAAACTTTCTATTCAATAAAAATCTGTCATAACACTAAAATAACAAACACCTCTTATTTCTACCAAGAATAAATATTTGTTAAACTATGTTAAGATGATCCACAGGCAGCGTGGTCTAGTTTTCACCTTCACGAAAAAGGGAAGGAAAAACGTCACCCACGCTCGCTTCAATCGCGTCAGAAAACGTCAATTTTAGGGAACCAATGAGATAACAGTCCGATTTAATTGAACTTTAAGGGACTTTACGAGACGAGGGTTGGCAGCATCAGTACTGGATTTACTGAAGGTGGGGCCCTAGGCAGATTTTGGTGGGGGCCTATGTAAGGAAAGCGTAAAATAATGATTTTTCAAATAATAAAGCAACAAGCCTGATTTGGTTTTCTCTTAAGCCGAATCAGTCTGATTTCATCAAGGGGTGGATGCCTTCTGTTGGTGGGGCAAGGGCGTATTTAAGGGGGTGTGACGGGGGGGGGGGGGGTGCCTAATAAAAATCAGTTAAACTTCCGTCAGCACCCATCCCCCCTTGAAATTTTCCCTCAAAACCCCCTCTGAAATAAAATCCTGGATACGCCCTTGGGTGGGGGCCCATCGGCCTGGGCCTAGTAGGCCTAGTCCTTAATCCGGCACTGGTTAGTATCGCTAAAAATAATCTCAACAGTCATTCTCCCTAACTAGAAATAAATAATTTTTGTTTCTACTTTGGATTAATTTTACCAAAATAGTTAAGTAGCATTATAATTTAACGAAAAGACTGAAAGTACCGAGCAAATTGAAACGCGTTGTACATTTCTTTTTAAAAGCATTGTCTAGAGAAGATGACGGGAAAAAGTTAAATCCTTTTTTGGCGCTGAATTTTTAGCGCTTTATCCGTTTTAAAACCTTCTCCGGCTAACAAAAGAGCGGCTTTTGTCTAGCCGTGTCGTCTGCTTTTGTCACATTTCGCGAATTAAACTTTTCCTCGGCTCTAATTCAAAGAAACGAAGAGGGCGCTACTGACGTCCGTGTTTTGTTCCGAATAAGCCAGTTATTTTCTATCAGGCGTCCGGAACCGCGTTACCTCCAAGTTCGCTGGAAACGGAGTGAAAAGGTAAAGGCTGCGACCGAGGATCAAGCCCCATTTTAAGAATTTTCATCGGTTCGTGGAACCTTGCTCTCTTAAAAAGTAACAGTGACATCTGGTGTCGTTTCGTGGAAAATGAAATCCGAATTTCGTTTTCTCAACTCACTATTTATACATGGACGAAGAAATCTATAGAAGGATTGACGACTTACATTTTGATATACGGGGAAAGCGTATATCAAGACTAGGAACGTAATTAGTGTACCGAGAACGTACTAGTCAATCTTCTGGGTTCGCTAACCTAAGAGCTTTTTTATCGAAATTCTCAATTTTTTTAATGTGTCACACCACCAAGTTTCGATCGTAAAAGTGTTATCCTTTATCTTTCGACAAAAGACGGATAATTAGTTATTTAACTATTAATTAAGTTCGAGGGCCTTCACAAAGACAGTAGCCGCTTATGGAATTATCGATTATTCTTAAAATTAAATTCTATGATATAGACTTTGTTGCCATTTTGCTAATAACCAAGATAATTATAGCTGTTTATAGGTAGGTAGCATGTTTTATTTGTATCTTATAACAGGGAAAAAATACAATTTAATTTGGCAATTTTTCCATAGCTAAGGTGACCTACGTGATTTGAGTATTTTTTGGAAAATATAACACTATTATAAATGTAATATTAATTCGACAATGAGGTATATATTTCTTTGTACAGAAAAATGTATTTAAACATTTCGTCAATAAATGAGTATTGTTTCGCACTCATATTTAAAATATGGGTAAAAATTAATATTTTGCTTCAACGGATGTTTTCAAAGCTTTTAAATATAATTTATTTCAGTAGATATTTTAAACGTTTTAAGTATTCAAGACTACCCTGCTTCAAGTGTCGGTATTTTTTATAAATATTTGTGCTGTTATTCTTGTAAATTATTTAAATACAAATTTTATAAACATGAAAAAGAATAAAAAATTTATAAACACGAAAAAGAATAAAAATTAATAAAAATGTGCAAATTAATCAAAAATTTAATAACCGTGAAAAAGAATAAAAAATAATAAAAATGTGCAAAAATAATAAAAAATAATAATAAATGTGCAAAAATTAATAAAAAAATGTGCAAAGATTTAAAAATTAATAAAAAAATGTGCAAAGATTTAAAAATTAATAAAAAAAGTGCAAAGATTTAAAAATTAATAAAAAAGTGCAAAGATTTAAAAATTAATAAAAAATGTGCAAAGATTTAAAAATTAATAAAAAATGTGCAAAGATTTAAAAATTATTAAAAACTGTGCAAAGATTTAAAAATTAATAAAAATTGTGCAAAAATATTAAATTAGTAAAAAATGTGCCAAAATAATAAATTAATAAATAATGTGCAAAAAATTAATAAAAAATGTGCATTGAAATTAAAAATAAATTGACCGTTTTTAGATGAGCGGCTCTTTATCCAAAATTCCCATATATTGTAGCTCCTGTCCGTTTATTAAGTCAAATCCGTAGTGTAATATTAAGTAGAAGGCAGTCGCTCTAAGAATTTGTTGGTCCGTGGTTTATAATATCGACGATTTCCCGTTTGGAAGGAAACTTGGTATTATTTTGCTTCCACACTTTTTATGCCGAAATTTGCGAAACAAACGGAAGTTGGTTTCCCAGCTGCTTATAAGTGAACCAAGCGGTTGCCTTCGATTCGCTGTGGGAGTCAACATCTCTTTCGAAACCTTCGCCAAATTGAGGCTATTTTTGGCCGGTCAGTGGCCAACTACAAATTTGCGAGATAGCTTAGAAATATTGAGACAACTCCGCAGCCGATAGCAACAGCTATTCTAGTTTTTACAGTGCACCATTTCAAGCTAAAGTAAAAGATATTATTGAGAAGCGATTTAAAGAAGGTTCCAATGTGGAGATTTATATACAGGGTGTTTCAAAAGATTATGCAAAAATTTGAAGGAGTTGTAGGGAGTGAGTTGAGAAGTATGCCTGTTTTTCCCCATTTTCCTACGATGAGTTAAAAGAGCGCCAGAGAGCTTCAAAGTGTGACCTACTAGCCCCGGGAAGTAGGCTGAAACAAGCGCAAAACGAAGCATCAGGGAAATGCGAACATTAAGGTTTGAGTTCGTGTGATAGGGAAAAAGGACTTTGATAACCAGCGTAAAAAGGTAAACTTAAACAGTATTAAAAAACCCTGCTGCTAGGTTTTGCGCTTGTTGCAGCCTACTTCCAGGGGCTAGCAGGCCACTTTTTGAAGCTCTCTGGCGCTTTTTTCACTCATCGTAGGTAAATGAAAAAAAAAAAAGAAAACAGGCATACTTCTCAACTCACCCCCTTCAACTCCTTCAAATTTTTGCATAACCATTTTCAAACACCCTGTATAAAAAATTTGAAATTCCAAGTGACAATAGTGGTTAGTGTAAAACGATAAATGAAATTATAAACTTATGGCATAATTCATGTGTTAACGTACTGTTTTTTCGATCGTTTGGAAACTATTTTCCATATTTAAATACCGTTCATAAAATCTACAAAATACCAGTACATATGAATGTTAGATGTTTACGGAATAAATCGAAAATACAGAGCTAAATAAAATAATACGGTTTATTATGATGACGTACAAAAGTAGACTTACACAGAGATTTTTGTAGAACTAAAAACCAAGAGACCTGTGATTAGCTAATAGAATCCCGCTTGGAAACATTATCGCCATCTAGGTTTCGAGTTCGGCATAAGTTTATATCACTTTCTAACAATGAGTTATACCATAAGTCTATAATTATTTTTTAAAATTGTCTCAGTTAGTTGAAAAAAATTACTGGTGAAGTGACGTAAAATGTATGTCATACCCAAAAGATTACAGCGAAAAAATACGCCACTTAATTTTATTGTTTTATTTTAAAATAATTCATATAGAAATATCAATCCAAATTGGTCTCTTTAGCTTATTATTATAAATAATTATTTAATAATAAATAATAAAAAATAGGTGTTTCCATAAAATAAAACCAAACAATTCACAGTATAATTTTTTTTCTCCGCGTCACGAGCTTTAGGTTTTTAGTATTTTACTGGCACGCGCGTTTCGCACGTGGACTTCAAATTCCAAATTTTTTATCGACTCGAGCGTGTGCTCTCTATCTTCAATAACTATAGCTAGTGACGTAGGAAAAACATTTAAACTTGACCTCCCGTTTTTTTATACAAACATCTATTATTTAAAGGGATGCCCGCCGTTTGAATTTAACCAGTTTCACGCGCTTGTTTCCAGAATATACAATTCACATTAATATTAAATTAATGAAAAATGTGTAAAAAAATTTAAAATAAATCTAAGTCGTTTTTAGATGAGCGGCTCTTTAACAAAAATTATCATCAATTGTAGCTCCTCTATTATATATAGAATATATAATTTAGGTTAAAGTCCACTAACAATTGTAAGTAGAGTCAGGGATTGTGGAGAGATGATAACGCCATTGGAAAATATAGATGGCGCTGTCATTGGAAAATATAGATGGCGCTGTCATCACTATGTAGCCCCTTTGAAATGTCGACCACTTCTCTGCAGCACATAGACGTATAGCGGTGAAGCTCATTCGCTATCTTATTTCCAAAACCACGTATCTTTGCACAAAGTTTTTTAAATGATACGTGGTTTTGGAAATAAAGTAGCGCACTGATGTTTTGTAGCTACAATTGCGAGTTTAAAGATTAGATTTTTCAAGTTAAATTAGAATATTGATTTGAATTTCTGGAAAAATGTTATGTAAGACAACCCACTATTTAAAGACAACTAAATTAAAAACGAAAGCACAGCACCGATAAAAATCATTGTTCATAAAACTATATTTACCGCCCGCAAATTCGTAAAATGTATAAAAAGTATCGCCTACTGATAAAATGGAGTAGAGTCGAAGACGCAAAAAATCTTTCTTGATATAACGAAACCAGAGAGCTGATGACGAGCCCCTAAACATAGCGCTCGCTGCGCCTTCTGGCGCAGACTAAGAATATTAAAGAGTACAAAAATCGGAGTCTATCAACCATCTCTCCACAAACCCTGGTAGAGTATAAGTTGTCTAACTATAATACCCTGCAATGGTTCTCTGACGACGTTATCATTTGTCTATTTTGAATTTTAGCTTCCTTTGCCATTAATAGATGGCCCCACGGTCTCCAGTGAAGTCCTTTTTTCAAAGAATCGCATAGATTCATTGCCATCTCTAATAATAGTTAGGGCCTTATTATAGTACAGGTGGCAATGATAGAGGCGCCGCAAGCTTTAATTTGATTATTATTAACACAATCATACCATAATGGTATTTCCTTTGATGAAACCTTGTTCACCGGATATGACGTAAATTACGTCACTTACAACTCCGTAACTAAAAACTGGTCATCAACTTTATACTAGAGATATACAAGTAAGTGAAGGGTATTTTGAAATTCTGATAATCTATAGCTAAATATTTGTCCCATGGAAACCTTTTCAATATCACAAACTTTATAAGAAGTTTCCACTTATGGATCCACTAGGTTAGGTATGCTATAATTATGGACGCAGTGAACCTCTTAAATATCCCTTCAAAATAAGGTCGTCTTTGTGTCGAGATTTTTTTGGTGTGAGAATGAGCGTATAAATCCGTTTTTAGCAGGTTCACAGCGCTCACGGTGATTATTCCAGGAGCTTGGACGGCTAAGCAACCCTTACGAGAGGAAAAACCGGTCGAAAGGACATCTTGGGTCGCCCCATTAAAAAGAGTCTGAGACGTCATTAAGGGACCCATTAGAGATCCTCTATACAAATAATTCATATTCCCAAAACCGCAGATAAAAAATCTCCCGTCCCAAAATAAGGTGTACGTTTAGTCATTGCCCGCCGTCACACGCGACTTCGTAACCCTGCCTCTTAACCTTATGAATTAAGAATGCGTAAGGCTCACCGAAGTTTCGTCAAACTAACTTGAAAGGTCTGTCGAAGCACCCTGACGTTCGCGTTTCAATTTTCCTCGTCTTTATAATAGGTGTCTCGAGTCTTAAACGATAATAAGTTGCAAGATGATCGACGGGAAAGTCGAGGAATTAGAGGTTTTTTTTCGAAAGATAAAACTAAAATTTTTTTTAAACTAAGATTGCTGCTTTCGGCGAAAAAAGGTTACGAATTTACTTACTTTAAGACAGCTTGGGCCCATTACTAACTTTTTAAAGTTTTAAAGTTCGGATTAAGCTTTTAAGGAGTTTCAAAAAAGTTTAAAGCAAGCGCAGTTGTAGGGTAAACGTTAGGAATGGTGGTCTTGTTATGTTACCATGAAGTCGCTAATTAAATAATTGAAAATTTTGACTTTGCGGTCAGAAATAACACTTAAAGGAGAACTGTCACCAAAACCCAAATTTACGAGGTTTTTTACAGAAAGATAGAAAATATATTAATAAGTATGTCCCTGAAATTTTACAGTTATTGGAAAAGTATTTAAAAAGTTACGCTACTTTATCCGCAACCTACATCAAATGGCTCCAAAAATTTCAGAAATCGCGGTTGAACCTACGTGCAGCGCCCAAAGAATGAAGCGGCAAAAATTTGAGAAAGGGTGGCGTGTAAGGCGTATTAAAAACACTATTAACTACAATCTACCAATATAACTAGGTTAAAAAGTCAAGGAGAATGTCGTAGCAGACGACAGTTCCGACCGAAAAACGATAAAACCCGGGAAAATAATATTTAGTTCACGAGATGGCGCTGCAGGTAGGTTCAAGCAAGCGGTTCTGAGATTCTCGAGTCGGGGGGAATAAAAGACGCAATTTGGTTGCTTATAATAAATCAAATACTGGAAATATTAACATGAAATTTTTTGTATAACCATTTTCGGACGTCCTCTATCCATTTAAATGGTTTTTAACCAATTTTAGGGTGGTGACAGCTCTCCTTTAAAATTTACAACTCATTAAGATGAAAGTGACTTTCGAGGGGACGAAAATCGGAAAATATTAAATTTAGCGACAATTTTTAAATCAATTTTTATGGCAGCTATTTTATTTTTTAAATAGTTAAGAGCGCAAAATCTATTCAGAAAACGTTTACAATTTAGACCATTAATTGTTTTATAAAAAAAAATATTTCAAATAGGGGTTTGAAATCTAACTAAAGTGGTTTGCGATTTCACCTCGCAGCAAGAGGAGCCGGGTTCGATCCCAGCTTGTGGCAACTCCTTCCGCGGTGAGTTTGCAAGTTCTCTCCCCATTGGTTAAAGGGGTTTTCCCCCGAGGTCTTCGGTTTCCTCTTCCATAAAAACTTGTGGAGGTTAACGGTAATATTTAGTGTTGGCTCGCTTGGCGTGAACTGCTTGCCGCCACCCTCCTACGCATTGTAACCCGGTCACCTGAATTAAAGGCTTTAAAAGTCGCTCGATGACTTGGGCGTAGGGTGGTGCTTAGGGTATTAGCCTAGCTGATAATTATTATTATTATATTTTTTGTTACGATTTTAACACTTGGATAATTTAAAAAAAGATGTTTTGAATTGTGCCGGCTCCTCTTCACCGCTGCGTAGAGACAATTTATTTTGAGCTTTACTTTAACAATACAGCGTGATGTGGAGTTCTTACCCGATCTGGCCACAGAAAACGTTTCTTTTAACATTCACAGGGGTTCCCTGTAAGGGAATATAACCTCAGGTATTTGGTGTAGAACACAAACGTTTGCAGCTCTGGTCGCCCTTGCCTTTGGCTTTAGAAATGTTCGGCGCCACTGTACAGGGAAATTTGAAAAATTATAAAATATAACGATTGCTTTGCAGGTTATATTCCCTTTAAAAAGAATTATCAGGTAGCAGGTATTTCTACTACCATAAGTTAATAAATACCTACCACATAAGTATATCAGTTGCCGATCTTTAACGTGATAAATATTTACTGAGAGCGTACATGAAACATTTCCATAGAAAAAAATTAAATGAGCCCTTGTTTCACACGAACCGTAAATGGAAAATACTTATATTCCTTGTGCTATTGAAAAGGTTACCATGGAAACAATATCTAGTGGTCGCGAGGCACGAGCTAGCATATGGATTGTCAAAGTCAGAAAAGCGAGGGTTCAAAATCAGCTTCATTAACTTAAGTTTCGCATTTATAAAGTTAATAACGCGTATTTCGTCACGGAGTTGGAAGTGACGTAATTAAAGTCATGTCCCGATACTTATCAGCTTTCATTTTATATATTCTGAGAACCAGTTCTAGAATTAGGATACATCTAATGGACTACGTCGTTATTCTTAGTACGAGCTCTTGGCCTTGTCGTCATAGGGAGCACGTGATCGTTTGTTTTGAAAATGCGTATTTTTTTTCCACTTATTTGCTTAGGTATGACGACAATCCTACGTCACTTCACACCCGTCTATAAGCAATAGTTCATTTTATAAAGTAACGTGGCCTTCTTGGTTTAAGGTGGCTCTTACGTCACAGATTCTTACTTGTACATGTCTACGAGGTTTTTTTTTGTTGCGCGTACAAATCACCCGTGCGAATAATACACGGTTGTATACTATTGGGCCGAATCCCGTTTGACCGAATCCCATTGAACCGAAAAGTATTTTCGTTTATAGCCCAACATGGCGGGATTCAGTTGAATGGGAAATTTAAATCTGGTTAGTTTTCACTTCGGGTAGGTTAGTTCAGGTTGGGTTAGGTTAGGTTAGGTTGGGTTGGGTTAGGTTAGGTTAGGTTAGTTCAGGTTGGGCTAGGTTAGGTTAGGTTAGGTTAGTTCATGTTGGGTTGGGTTGGGTTAGGTTAGGCTAGGTTAGGTTAGGTTGGGTTGGGTTAGGTTAGGTTAGGTTAGTTCAGGTTGGGCTAGGTTAGGTTAGGTTAGTTCAGGTTGGGTTGGGTTAGGTTAGGTTAGGTTAGGTTAGTTTGGGTTAGGTTAGATATGGTAGGCAACTATTTCACGTCGGGTCTTATCAAGGTTATTTTCCAAAATTAAACCCGGAAAATATCAAATTTCAAGGGAACAAGTCGGCCCAGGCCGTAATATTAGTTCCACATCAGTGTATTCGAATGGGCAAAGCCATACACCCTTAGTAGACACAGGTAGGCAAACTAATACAAAGCTTTTGAGGCTTTGTGATTTCTTATCGTTGGATATATAAATTTCCACCCTAAGTGAAAGGGTGGATGCCGCCCACCATCAGGAGACCCGGGTGGGCAAACTAATATAAAAACTGTCGAGCCCATGTGATTTCCTATAGTTAGATATACTATTTACCATCCTATGTTAAAGAGAGGCCACAGCCCACCCTCAGGATACATGGGTGGTCAAACCAATTCATAAGCTGTTGAGGTCATTTATTGACTTAACTTGCAAGGTAATTTGACAAAAAGCTATATTTTAAATTTCGATCTATTTGTGGTAGAGCTATAAACGGGTAGTCTTTACGTGAACTTGTAAGTTAATATACCTAAGTTTTGCGAATGGTATACGGCAAAGATTATCGTAATAAAAATTTACCTTCATAGATATAAAACTACATATTCCCGAATGCCCCTAGTTTTTGGATGAGTATGGGAGTCCAATAATTAATAATGGCGGTACGTAAGTGTGTGAAGGGAAATAGAGTCTTCAATGCTTTAACTTTTTAAGCTTACGCGTGTTCTTAATAATATAATACCTTCTCCCGATAGTGACTTCAATTTATAATTGTTTCTCTATGGTTCTATTGCTTTTATTACCCAAAAGGAAGTTCGTCAGTGTGGATTGAACTCGTAGTTTGTCTTGAACCTTTTGTTTGGTGTAACGAGTGATGAAGTTTTTTAATGTCTCTTGTTGATTTATTTAAATAAGAAAATAAGTATCTCATTGTGGGGCTTTTAGAGCATTTATAAGTACATATGGGGAAGAGGGCATTTAAAATTTTCGAGCTCGTTTATTCGAGTACTCACTTTCGAGCGAGGCATCTTAAGCGAGTATGCCCACCTACCACTGCTCACCACCCGAACATTTAAAATTTTTGAGCTCGTTTATTCGAGCACTCACTTTCGAGCGAGGTATCTTAAGCGAGTGTGCCCACCTACCACTGCTCACCACCCGAACATTTAAATTTTCGAGCTCGTTTATTCGAGTACTCACTTTCGAGCGAGGCATCTTAAGCGAGTGTGCCCACCTACCACTGCCCACCACCCGAACATTTAAAATTTTCGAGCTCGTTTATTCGAGTACTCACTTTCGAGCGAGGCATCTTAAGCGAGTGTGCCCAGCACCCACCACCCACCACCCGACGCGAAGTTTGAGGTTCACTTGACCTTAAATTCCGAAAATATACGTAAAATAAGGCGTAAAAACGGACGAGAATTTCGACAACTTAACTAGCCAACTCGCCCCGCGCCGCTAAAACTGACGAGAATACAGTAGAAGTTCCGAACAAACTTTGGGAAGCTTCCAGTGGTTGAGAGCGTAAAGGCGTCATTATTCGGAGTTTTTGACTGTGAGTTCGAATCCCGGTTTCGCCAAAACTGCAAATTATTTTCGCAGCGCCATCTGCCGTGTCGTTGCTTTCCACACCAAATAAACAAACAAACAAACAAACACACAACACTTAACGACAATCCGTCCATAGCAATAGTCATACTTCGACATATATATATATCTCGATGTGGAACTAAAAAGGTCTAAAAATACACGTCGATACGAAAAAATAAATATTTAAGACATAGTTTAGTCCAAATTAGATATTCTATCGTCACGTAACCTACGATATATAAATTTGTATCACTAACGATATATTGAATGAAAACCGCGCAAAAAGCGGTTTTCGGTCGATTGGAATTCGGTTGAATGGTACATTCGGAAGAATGGGTCCAATGGTCTACAATCATAATACACTAATAAAGCTGTGTCGTGTGACGTAAAAGCAACATTTTAACCAGTTGGACAAGACCACTGTTTATTTTAGAAAATCAAATATTCGCCAGTTTCAATCATGTAAAGGCATTTTCAAACAATATTACGTATTCTTATTAGAGAAAAGGTCCCGTAAAACGTTTTAAGAAATTTAATTTCTGATGTGATATCTTGGCTATGAAACAGATTATAAATTCGATTAAGGAAAACGTATTAATTTTAATTTTTATCTGTTTAATCAGATTTATGTGAATCAGCAAGCTGATTACGAAAAATTATTAATTAATTAATTATTTTTGAAAATATCTTGATTTTATATGATATTGTGTCAGCTAGACTTATATCCAAGGCACCACCTTAGGACCAAGTCATCTAGCGACTTATAATGCCTTAAAAACAGGTGGCCTGGGTTACATTGCGAAGGAGGGTGGTGGCAAGCCCTTCATGCCACGCGAGCCAACAGCTCCATACACTAACCCTTTACCTCTAAAAGTTTTTATTCGAATGGGGAAACCCCTTTAACCAGTGATTAGAGAACTTGCAAACTCAACGCGGAAGAAGTAGTTCCGAGTTTTCCCCCAGTGCCCAAAGCCTGCGATAGTCAGACCATGGGCCAAATAATGATAAATCCAGGACATGACTCTATGGGAAAAACCCGTCCAACAGCGCTAACACCCGACCACTATTGCCCCCTATTGAGAAAAATGCGCGATCGTAGACCTACGTCATTTTGGGGGCAACTTTTTGAGGGGCAGTTTTCAAAAATAATACACGTGGTCGTCGTAGTAAATATCCCGGAATATTTATTCACAGTGATCATATCTAGTGTGGTTATTAATGTAAGTACTTTTTTTACGTACTAGGTTCATAATTCGTATAATATATATAATTATATAATATTAAACATATACTTTCCTAGAATCGTTAATATTAATCTAAAAATGAGGGGCCAATATGGCAGGATTTTCGAATTACAACCGCCACTTATTTCCGAATTTCGACTTAGTCAACACAAGATGGCGTTCGGGATACCGGAAATTTCTGCTTGATTTTGTTCCCAATTTTTTTTTATTTGCACCTTTTCCTCCCTACTAAAATGGCCGCCCGTTACTTTTGGTGGATGACCGATTTAGTACGTGTGAAGGTACCAGAGGCATGTCCTGGATTTATCATTATTTGGCCCATGGTCAGACCATGATATAGCTCAGATTACGAGGATTCAAGATAAATTAATATTAGTGGTGAAATTTTCTAGCCCATAAATTCGGACGGTGTCTGAAAAAACGCCATGAATGGAGAAGGGAACCATTCTTAGAGGGGAAGATTCGGTCAGGCGCGAAAACGATCTATAGAGATTCCGGTGGCACTTTCGAGGACGAGAGTCTAACTACAACCGATACAGACCAGCTTCGGCTACTTCCGTATAAGCGCCAGCTAACCCGAACGACGAATGCTGACGTGTTTGGAGAGAAAGGCATGTCCGAATGGAGGAAATTGGCTTCGTCGCTTTCCAACTGCGTTAGACATTTACAGAGCAGGCGTGATGGCTGTCAGTGGCTGCGCCATTCTACCGTCAAGCCCCGTTTCGAAGCGGCCAAGCCGACAAAATTGAAAACTCGACAAGACTATCATCTAAGAACCCCCGCTATCTTTCTTAGCGATGGCCACCATCCATTCCCCAAGGCACCTTGGACAGGGTGTTCGAGCCTAAACTCTCAAAATATCTTCAAAATCATTTTTACCACTTAAAGAAATAGGTCAAATTTGTTCAATTGATAGTATTGACATCAAGTATTTATTCTATTGTTAGTCATGACAACAAAGTATTTATTCTATTGTTAGTCATGACAACAAAGTATTTATTCTATTGTTAGTCATGACAACAAAGTATTTATTCCATTGTAGTCTTGACAACAAAGTAATTATTCCATTAGTAGTCTTGACAAAAAACTATTTATTCCATTGGTAATCTTGACAACAAAGTATTTATGCCATTGTAGTTTTGACAACAGTCATTTTTTTCATGGGTAGTCTTGACATAAAAGTATTTATTCCATTGTAGATTTGACATAAAAGTATTTATTCCATTGCAGATTTGACATAAAAGTATTTATTCCATTGTAGATTTGACATAAAAGTATTTATTCCATTGTAGATTTGACATAAAAGTATTTATTCCATTATAGATTTAACATAAAAGTATTTATTCCATTGTAGATTTGACATAAAAGTATTTATTCCATTGTAGATTTGACATAAAAGTATTTATTCCTTTGGCTGACATGACGACGCATGATTTTAAAGTGAAAAAAAAAACGTGCTATCTGCTCGGTCACGCCCCTAGCGGCGAAAAGGTTCGTCTTAGAGGTCCTGATTTTCATTTCCGTTTCAAAAGTTGAAAAAGACACTAATTTAAATAAGGAAAACACTTGCATTGAACTACCATCTATGTCTGAGAGCTCTAAAAAGTTATAAAAGTTTCAGGCTTAATCTGAATCTCTATCAAATTAGCGCCATTTTATTTTAATCCGAATACTCTACCAACAGCGCCACTCGGCGGAAGATGCCAAAACAAACTTACGTAGGTTAATATTATATTAGTGCGCGCTACTTCAGGCTGCGTCCGAGTCGCCATGGTTACAGGTCGCTGTTCGCCAGAGTTTCAGACGTGAA
The DNA here is from genome assembly GCF_980474605.1 of Leiobunum rupestre. Lineage (NCBI taxonomy): Eukaryota > Metazoa > Arthropoda > Arachnida > Opiliones > Sclerosomatidae > Leiobunum > Leiobunum rupestre. Next base: position 30,729,462 of record NC_143392.1, on the reverse strand, counting down.
AAAAAAGATTAACTTTTTAAATATCGTTACAAAAGAACCTCTTGATATTTTTTAAAACGTTTTTCACCTTAAAATTACTTTTTTTTTCGTTTTTCACCGTCTGCATGTTCACGCTACTGATTAAAGCTTTAAGCTCCCCCTTTAATAACTTATAAAATTTATTTCAAAAGAATTTTTAATCACAATATTTTCGAATAAATAAAATAACCTTTTCCAAAGGTATATTCCCGTTGGATAGAATCCTATTGGGTCGAATTCCCAATGGATCGAATCCAAAAAATATACTTTCCCAATTGATCGAATTCTAATTTTGCAATCCCATTGGGCTGAATCCCATTTATTCGAAAAAGTTTATAGAATATTTTTACCTATCCAAATCGAAGTAAAAAACAATAATCGAACTGAGAGAAAATAATAAAGAAAGAAATATAAAATTGAAATCTGTTTATTTCGTTAAATTAGGTTAGGTAAGGTAAGGTAAGGTTAGGTAAGGTTAGGTAATGTAAGGTTAGGTTAGGTTAGGTTAGGTAAGGTTAGTTTAGGTTAGGTTAGGTTAGGTTAGGTAAGGTTAGGTAAGGTTAGTTTAGGTTAGGTTAGGTTAGGTTTCATGGTTTCACTTGTGAGCAAACAAAATGTCGGTCGAATGGGATTCGGTTGAATGAGAATCGACCCAATGGGACAAAAGCTTTCCAAACCATATCATTCAATAGGCACTTCCTGCTAAATTAAAAGTTCGGTAAAATTCTGAATAGTTGTTTTAATAAATTAACCATCAAAGAACTGCCTAGGAGGTGGTATACTCTAGGAAGGGACATGTAACAGTCTGTCATCTTTGGTTTTTATTGATATTTCGGAAAACATGTTTGCCAGCTTGTTGACGTAGACTCATGCGAGTCGCGCCGACGGTTTTAGAACTGGAACGTACTGAGAGGGCAATTTTTGACGAGGGGGGAAACAACATAGCCGGATTTTATGAAAACACCTATATAAAGAAACATAAAATTATATTTTTAACATTTTCCACTGTTGACGCCATCTGGTAAGAATTCGCGTATTTAAAAATCAACCTTTAATGGCGTTACTCCTTTGAAAGGATCTTCTCCCTTAACAAACATACTTCGATATTTAGTTTAATATAGTATCAAAATAATATATTTAAAAACCAGGCGCTACAAATACTGTTAAAAAATTGACCATCAAAACTTCTTGAGATTCCAGTAAAGGTTAATGTTAAAGAACCCAACTTAGTTTTTAAAACGTTTTATTGTACTATTTACAATTATAAAGTCTAAATAGATTCAAGACGTTTTATTTTATTTTCTCTGTATCAGGAATTTATTTGAGATGATTTTCAGCGTTGCCCTAACAGGAAGCAAAGGCGTATGGGCGTGGCGAAAAAGATGTTAGTCCGAGTACATTCTTCATCGTTCTTGGTTTCCGAGTGCATTTCATTCCCATAAAAGTTTAAATAATCTAGGATATTAAAGAACCGATAATAATACGATTTTGAGGGACTAGCTGGAGGTGGCCTCGCAGCAAGAGGGGCCGGGTTCGATCCCAGCTTGTGGTACTGGGTGAAAACTCGGAACCACTCCTTCCGCGTTCACTTTGCAAATTATCTCCCTACTCCTCCGAGCTCTTCGGTTTTCCCTTCCATGAAAACCTCTTGAAGGGGTTTTCTCCCAAATTCTTCGGTTTTATATATATATATATAAAACCGAAGAATTTGGGAGAAAACCCCTTCAAGAGGTAGATATATATATATATAGATATATATATATATCTACATCTATATATATCTATATATATCTCTATCTATCTCTATATATATCTATATCTATCTCTATATCTATCTATCTATATCTATCTCTATATCTATCTATCTATATCTATCTCTATATCTCTCTATATATATATCTATATATATCTCTATATAAAGTATATATATCTATATCTATCTCTATATATCTCTATATATATATCTATATCTATCTCTATATATATATATATATCTATATCTATCTCTATATCTATATCTATATATATCTATATCTATCTCTATATATATCTATATCTATCTCTATATCTATATCTATATATATCTATATCTATCTCTATATATATCTATATCTATCTCTATATCTATCTATCTATATCTATCTCTATATCTATCTATCTATATCTATCTCTATATCTATCTATATATATCTATATATATCTCTATATAAAGTATATATATCTATATCTATCTCTATATATCTCTATATATATCTATATCTATCTCTATATATGTCTATATCTATATCTATCTCTATATATATCTATATCTATCTCTATATCTATCTATATATATCTATATATATCTCTATATAAAGTATATATATCTATATCTATCTCTATATATCTCTATATATATCTATATCTATCTCTATATATGTCTATATCTATATCTATCTCTATATATATCTATATCTATCTCTATATCTCTCTATATATATATATCTATATATATCTATATATATATCTATATATATATCTCTATATAAAGTATATATATCTATATCTATCTCTATATATATCTATATCTATCTATCTATATATATATATATATATCTATATCTATCTCTATATCTATATCTATATATATCTATATCTATCTCTATATATATATCTATATCTATCTCTATATCTATCTATCTATATCTATCTCTATATCTATCTATCTATATCTATCTCTATATCTATCTATATATATATATCTATATATATCTCTATATAAAGTATATATATCTATATATATCTATATCTATCTCTATATATGTCTATATCTATCTCTATATATATATCTATATCTATCTCTATATCTATATCTATATATATCTATATCTATCTCTATATATATCTATATCTATCTCTGTATATCTCTATATATATCTATATATATATATCTATATCTATATCTATATCTATATCTAGGGAGCTCTTGGCTTACCACCCTCCTACTATTGTAACTCAGCCACCTGAATTAATGGCTTTAAATCAAGTGGCGTTTCGACGTGAAGTAGCTCTTTTTTCAATAGATGTCACTAGTGTCGAATTCAAAAAGGCGGTACTTATAGGTACCCTTCGCGTTGATTGGATCGTTTGTATATTAGTCAATATCATAAATTACAGCAATTATAAACAATATTTTTACACGGGATATATAATTTAGGTTAAAGTTAACTAAATAGAGTATACGTTGTCACGTTTTTCGAGGAATCGGTAAGAATCATGGCCATTTCTAATAACAGGGGCCTTTTCATAATACAGATTGCAATGATAGAGCCGTCAGTTGGTTTAAAAGTCGCTAGATGACTTGGAATTACGTTTTTTAATTTTTATGTTTGTCAAGACTGACGTGACCAAAGAGGAGGAGCTATCAGAATTTCGACTTATTAAGCGGTTAAGCAACCCTTTTATGACGTGTAGGGGGCACTTTTAAAATATAAGATTGTACACAATAATGCTACCTCTACAATCATACAAATTTTTGCCTATATGTTTTCTAGCGTGGGCTTTGCCCGTCTATTTTTTGAGAGTTCGTGCTTCCCAGCATCACCCTGTGTTTTAAGAGATAACCTCGATCCGGACGGAAACACCTAAAGAACTGTCACCCGCGAAACAAGACAGATCTCGAGATGTCCCAAAGCCCGTCAATGGCTCCTTCGAAGCAATGGGCCGAGTCACTATTGTACAATCACTGTAAATTAACGGCCGAAATGTTTGCGACAGAACCTGAAAGGCAATAAACGAAAAATAGACACATTTAGGTGATGGTACTGTTTGGACAGAAAATACGATACTGTTATTATTTTTCAGTGAAAGATTCGTATTTTCAAGACCAAGACCAAATTTTACGATCAGTCTTTCTAGTAGTAGAAAATATGGATGAAAATATTTAATTTATTATAATATATTTTTATTTAACTTACTACCAGAAGTATATATCATTTATCTGTATAGAAAAGTATTCACCTGGCATATTTTGTTAAAAACACGTTTGATAAGAAAAAATAGTGCAGTCATATATTGATTTTCTAACACTATTTAATCGGGAAAATAAATAATAAGATGAATCAGCTAGGCTAATACCCAAGGTACCACCTTAGGCCTAAGTCATTACGCTACTATTAAAGCCATTAATTCAGGTGGCCGGGTTAAAATGCGTAGGAGGGTGGTGGCAAGCTTGGTACTGCTATTTCAAATTCAATATTATGATATTTATACTAATATTAAGACATTTCAAATGCATTTTTATTGATTAATGATTAAGATTTTGTAACTGGAAATATATCAATATTTTCAATTATTGAATATTTAGATATTAATTATTTGAAAATTAAAGCTAGTTAAATACGTTTTGCTAACGAATTTATTTAGATGGAAATATCCAACTGCCATCGCAGATTTTAGTAAAATGTGAATTCGAACCAGATTTTAATCTGAATTCATTAAAAACCGAATCCGTTGAAATGAATTATACGAACTGATTATCTTCAGATATCTGATAAAAATGACCCGAATAAGCTAATAAATTGTCTTATAATAAATAATATAATTTATAACACTAAAATGGCAATTTATTAAATTGGAAATTTGAACACTCATAATAATAATAATAATAACAATAATAATAATCAGCTAGGCCACCCAAGGCACCACCTTAGGCGGCCCAACTAATCTAGCGACTTTTAAAGCCAATAATTCAGGTGGCCGTGTTACAATGCGTAGGAGGGTGGGTGGTGGCAAGCCCTTCATGCCACGCGAGCCAAAAGCTCCCTACACTAACTATTACCGTTAACCTCGACAAGTTTTTATGGAAATAGGAAACCGAAGAAATCGAAGGAATACCCCTTAAACCAGTGGGGAGATAACTTGCAATCTCAAGGCAGAAGGAGTTGTTCAAAGTTAAATGCTACTGTCCTTATTTATAATAATATTCATAGTTCATATTGATAAAACTAGTAATTGCTAAAAAAAATATCCTCAACTCGATTTGGGAAATCCAAGTATGGATATGAAAAGATGGCTAGCGTGATTTGTCCGAATACTTTTAAGGAACTATTCCAACCATTTGATAAAAATATTCCCTCGTTCGTGAACTTTCCGGGAAGAAGAAGGTCCTACCTGACTAGATTGGACATTTCTTATTGATTTTAGCGAACCCCCGCTGCCATTTCTTAGGCGCCCCAGGATCCATTCCTTCGGAAATACCCTTTTGTCCTACTTATTTCTCTCTCTGGCGTCCCTATACCCTCCTCCGGATCTCGGTGGCGCCCCCTGCGAGAATAAAGAAGAGTTATCAGCTCGAGCTTCTAATCTCGGAGCTCGTTGCGGAGAAAAACCTTGATATCGCGACGCGAAGGAGCGACTCATCATTTTCAGCCAACGTCATTTGAATCGTTAGATGGCGCTTCATTAGGCACAAATTCTTACCCCCCAACGTGACCTCCCTCTTGTAGGCAATTTCTAGATGACGCTTTTACGATAGTATCGATAAAATAGTGACAAACAGTCATCGGAATAAAATGAAACCACGACTGTAGCAATGTCTTGATTGGAAAAACATTAACGAATAGAAAAAGCCCTTTGCCTGACGATTTTTAGTTATGATAATTGTGTCAGGGCCGTCTTTAGCTTTCAGGAGCCCCTGGCCTTATAATATCAGGCCCCTTTTTCATATTAGGGGTTTTTATCAGAAGTAAATGAACCGAAGTTATCAAAATAGCACTCAGTTTTTTCCTTATGAAAATGATGAGAGAATCGAGTCAAATAAAAGCTAATTTCCATCCCGTCTTTCAACGCGATAAATTTATCTTGGGAATTGTGGGTATAAAAAATAGTTTCATAAAAACCAAAACTTTTTTTCGGCTTAGGAGCGCGCAAAATTTCAAATTCGAGGTAAAAATGTAACTTCCAACATGAGAAGTATAGCAGTCTGATAACTTCGGTTCATTTTCTTCGGAATTAATTGAATACTTTACAATAGGACTTTCTTTAAAATAAGCTACGCTTGCTGAACTAGATTTTATGTAGCTCATTCGTCACGAAATAGGTAGAAGTCCAGTTCAGTTTGTGCTTAAAAACAGGGTATCTCGTCGAATTTACTCTTATGTCCAGGGATTTTGGTAGTAAAACGTCATCGATACGTCATCCGTGACGCAACAGCAATATTAAAACAAGAAGGCCAATTCTACTTTATAGAAAGTCCTATTAAATTATAATAAAATTAAATCGGTGCTATGATCTAAGTGTAAGTATTACCTTGAAGATATCGGTAGGTCTTAAATTGAAAAATAACTATCGTTAACTATCGTTAAAAACGAAGTGTGGTAATAATAGATAAATTTTATGTTCCCATAGTTATTAATTTTAACTTCTGAACGTCTTACCATTTTCAATAAGCTTTGGCCGCTCCGTAGTAGAGACTGCCAGCGCAGGTTTATTGTGCAGTTCGAAAGAGTAGTATGACCGTTGTCATTCCTTAGCCCTGTGATGTTTTTATTTTATAATTGGCGAAACAGACTAGTTAAAAATTTATGTTTGGGAAAATACAACGTTTCGTACTTTTTTTTAAACATTAGTTATGATAATAGAACTTAAGCAGACAAAAATATGAATGAAACTGCCCACATTTCGTCAAGCTAACTTGAAAATACGGTCAACCCTTGGGAGATAACACTTCTACGAGTCTTTACCTAACCAGGCCTCTCTAATAATTCAGAGATCAAATCTACTATCTTAAAGCTATTTTTCTATTGGAAAACTAGTATGTGATAGAAATAATCCTATCAGATTCAGTTGAACAACTTTGTTAAATTATATAAGATTTTCACTTTATCCCATATCGACAATTATATTTTCGGAAGAATAATATATTACATGTAAACTCTCGTTAACCTTTTCATTTAAAATACTTTCGAAAGTATCGTGGGGTTCCCACTACCTTACCATTGTTACGTTCACCTTTACCATTGTTACGGAAAATGTTTTTAGACATATTAATAAAATAAGAAAGTAATATTTCATAATTTCTTCAAAACTTGAAAATTCAAAGTTAAATTTATCAAAACCGTTATTTTTTTCAAGATACGATATTTTTCAAGATACGATATTTTTCAAAATACGATATTTTTAATCATACGATATTTTTCAAGATACGATATTTTTCAAAATACGATATTTTTAATCATACGATATTTTTCCAGATACGATATTTTTCAAGATACACAAAATTCAAAAAAAAATCTTTAAAGGGAGTATAACGTTTATCGGAATTTAGGGATAAAAGTTTTCCATTCCTCCTAGGCACCTATGATAAAAAAAATCAAAGGAGTGTTTTTGGGATAATAAATAAGAATTTTTTACGACGAATTTTCTTACTGAATGCGGATCAAGTCGATATTTAATAGATAGTTAGGGAAAACTACAAGAAGAAAATATATTTCAAAATATCGCACGTTTATGACTTAACTATTTAATTCACTACTTACGTTGCTTTTGTTTAAAAATATAACGGGGAAATCAGTAGGTTTATGACCTTAAACCCAAATATACAAGTAGATTTCTATTATAAAGTATAGGTCATTAACAGCGTGCTATAGAGGTTTTATCTGGAAATCATCCTACTATTTCACCGTAGCGCCTCGTGTGGCTTTTCGAGTAAGCTTAGTGCACCCTGCCAAACATATAGGGTTATACTCCCTTTAATTAAAATCGTTCAATTGCACTTTTATTTTTATAAGATTATCAAATAAATGAAAGAGCTTGACACAATTTTCCATCGGAAAATATTCGCGTTATCAATAAAAAAGAAAACATTCTCAAAAAGTTAATTAATCTTTTAACATATAAGCGTACGGGACAAGATTAAAAATTAATCGAGGTAAAATCGAAAATTTGAAAAAAAAATAATCTCAAAAAGGCCGAAAATATCCCCAAAATAACTTTAGGAGCCGTCGGCACATTATTAACAAGGTTAAAATGCCGAGACGAAAAAAGAAAGTTAAAATAAAATATATATAAAAGTTCTTTCAAACCCGTTGACACACTATTAAAACGACTTCAAAGTCGAAAATAAAAGAAACCCCGCTGCTAAGGAAGGGGTAAACTTTAATCTGAAAATTCTCGCCGATAGAGGGGGCATTAAATCCTTCCATTTCAAAATAAAGACGTGGAATAGACCCCCCACTTCGTACGAAAATTCCTTTTTCATTTTTTAGGAGGAGGGGGGATCCCCAACTGCTTATCAGCCAAGAAAATAAGGTTCTCCAATCAAACTTTTTCCACCGCCTATATTATACCGCCACACGGGGGCGCTTTTTCTATCGCGGCTAAAGAAATTCACGTCAAAGTGGCGGCCTCTACAATCATAAGACGGCGATTTTTTTTATTCGCCTCAGACGACCGTTCAGCTGCGGTAATGCCCGTGCCTTAAGCAAAAATTTCGAGTTTTACACGCCATCTATACTAAGTTTGCTGAACTATTATGCATTGAAACGTTTGTGATAGCGGTCGTAGAGATAGACTTAAAGGGAATATAACCTCGGGTATTTGGTGTGGAACACCAACGTTTGCAGCTCTGGCCGCTCTTGCTTTTGGCTTTAGAAATCTTAGGCGCCACTGTACGGGGTAATTTGAAAAATTAAAGGGTCTTCCGTAAAGATTGCTTTGCAGGTTATATTCCCTTTAAATATCGTTTTACGCGAGGACACATATTTGGTAATTTGCAAAAGAAAATGGATTTAACTTATTTAGATTTATCTAGTGTTGTTAATTCCCCGGAAAAATAAAATGCGGAAATATTTCCGGAAAAATTTTCCGAATTGCGGAAAATTATCCGTAAATCGGAAAAATAAAAAATTTAAACATAAATTACTCTTTAAGGGTTTTTTTTAACCTAATAATAGTAAACATACTACAAAACATTAATAGTGTTACATTGTTAATCAGTTTAAACTAGTCTAGAGGTTTAGTTTTAATTTTAGATTGGAAGAAATTAGGCGAAAATACCGCTTTATTTAAATTTGCTAGAATAATCATGGAATTAAAACTTTTTTTATTTTTTTCGGAAAAATACGGAAAATTTTCCGACCTACAACACTAGATTAATCAAATAGACTTTTTTAGTAATATTCTTGGATAAAAATTGAATGAAATTTTTAAAATAATTAGAATTTTAAGATTTTTGAGAAATTTTGAATTTTTTTCTAGGATCTGTGGATTTTGGGATTTCTCAGTAGATTGTCAATTTTTAATTTTTGTCTATTTATGAAATTAAACTGTAAATAATCCTTAGATTTTAAGATTTTATTTGCATTTTTAATATTATTAATAGCTAAAATCCATTGATTTCATAATATTTAATAATAAAAAATATTTGAATTTTAATTTGGATCTTGTAGATGGATTTTTTTAGGGTTTGCGTATTTTATAAAATGATCAGAATTTAAAAAAAATGTTCAATAATTATGAGATTTGGAATTTTGAAGCTTTAATATGATTTGGCCGATCCTACAGTCAATATTACGTAAGTCACCTTTATAGCGTCTATTACTATTATTACATCAGCAGACACCCCAGGGTGTATTTAACATTGAGTTAACGCAGCCTTCTCATCCTAAAAACACGCCCCTCTTTTGCGGTTATACTCCTGAAAAAAATAGGGGTTGCGAGAAACCCTTGCCAAAACTCGATATGGAAATGGGTGTTGGGTGAAACAATATATTTCCATCGCGAGACGTTCTTGTTATTATCTACAAAAATAAAAAGTTGTAAAGAAAAGATTTTTCTGCCCAAGGCTGAGCACGGAAACGGACAGCTTAGGGGGGTTGGGGTACAGCAAACGGGTTGAAGGGGGAATGAAGGTAAAGTTTGTAACGGGTTGAAGGGGTAATGAAGGTAAAGTTTGTAACGGGTTGAAGGGTAATGAAGGTAAAGTTTGTAACGGGTTGAAGGGTAATGAAGGTAAAGTTTGTAACGGGTTGAAGGGTAATGAAGGTAAAGTTTGTAACGGGTTGAAGGGGGAATGAAGGTAAGGTTTGTAACGGGTAGAAGGGGTAATGAAGGTAAAGTTTGTAACGGGTTGAAGAGCTAATGAAGGTAAAGTTTGTAACGGGTTGAAGGGGTAATGAAGGTAAAGTTTGTAACGGGTTGAAGCGGGAATGAAGGTAAAGTTTGTAACGTGTTGAAGGGGGAATGAAGGTAAAGTTTGTAACAGGTTGAAAGGGTAATGAAGGTAAAGTTTGTAACGGGTTGAAGGGGGAATGAAGGTAAAGTTTGTAACGGGTTGAAGGGGGAATGAAGGTAAAGTTTGTAACGGGTTGAAGGGGTAATGAGGGTAAAGTTTGTAACGGGTTGAAGGTATAATGAAGGTAAAGTAATTTGTCCAACTAATTGGGAAGAAATAATCAGTATGCACGACAAAATATTTGGTGACCAGTGCCAACGTTTTTTGGGTAGATGGCCGTTATTTGAGTGTACGAACCAACTATTTGGAATTAGTTATTCCGTGATGTTCCGCCTTTTGGGTCAAAATGTAGCTTAAGTATCTTGTTTTGAAGTCGACGCTAGCGACATCTGTAGAGAAAAGAGTTACTTCATGTCGAGCTGACACTTGCTTTAAGGTCGACTAACCACAATGCTTGTTGAAAATTGTCTATTAAAAATCTAATACTGCAAATATAAATATGGTCAGTATTTCATCAAGAATGCATTTATTTAGAGTTAGGGACAATAACTATTTTGATACGATGCGTAGGGAATCATGGTTGAATTTCCCCCAGCACGATTGGTGGGAAGGATATGACGTCACCGGAAGACGTCAGTGTTAGGGAACAGGCGCGTAGGAACGTTTTGGATTAAGGGGGGTACAGATGGGATGCTAAATTTGGCGCCCCCTAATCAGCATCCTTTTTGCGCCCCTTCTAAAACAATATGGCGCCCTTTTCACACAACTTTGGCGCCCCTTTCCAATTTCAAGGGGGGTACATTGTACCCCTGTATCCCCCCGTTCCTACGCCACTGTTAGGGAACCAATTGGATACGGGGCTGATCCTTTTTTCAATTGTTCCTTTCATGTTTCTTGCGCTTTCCCTAAGAAACCATTTCTTTAGAGCTCTTCGTTTTATTTTATTTTATTTAAAGTGTTGGTTGCACGAAAAATCGATAGTAATAAAAACGAATTAATGCGGGCTTGTTTTGAAGCCCAGGACGTTCTCTTTCCAAAAATTTCATTGTCGAAACAAATTTCCAAGCCTAAGTGTGTTAACTTTGAGTCCGAAACTGACCTTTTTCGCTCCCCAAAATCCTGAAATTTTCGGCGAATTTTCTCCTCCGTAGCACGAACAATTTGGGGCAAATCAAAGCTGTAGTTTTATTCCTAAAATAGAAGGAACTGAAGTGGAGGGATTCGGTTTACTTGTAGAAGTTTTCAAACCAAAGGTTTTTAATCATAATATTAGGCTTATTATCGAAATAAAAAAAATTTACGCGCGCGCTACTCGGCGCGCGCGCGTCCCGACGTTTTAAGAAGAATTTACAAGGAGCCTTCGGTTTCATATCGTTTTTCTACTACGTAGGCTTGCGTATGCCTATTTCAATTACTACTGCGTAGGACTTTTTCCTGGGTGTTAAATCAACCTGCTTTTAATCCCAGATGTAAAGAAATGTATTACAGACAATTAGCCAATGATACGCTTCGCATTTTCTGACGTCATGGGTGCCGAGAAGTCTGGAAATTCGTCGAAAAACTCGATTTTCACCATTTCGACTTCTTTTTATAATAATTCAAAGACCACTTAACCGATTTTGATGACATTTTCTGTACTTGCTATAAAATGTTTGCTCTTTCTAATGAACCATTAATTAGCCATAGCTAAAATTTCGTGCAACCAACACTTTAACTTTTCTTTCATTTCATTAAAAGAACGGCCAAGCCAAACTGAAAACCATTGGCCCTTTAAATCTCCTGACTCATATAGTTGGGTGTTTTGGACGAGGGTATTATTTTTAAGCACAGTCGATAAATTCTTTGATTTTACATTTTTTTGTATTCCTTAGTTTTTATTCTTTATTTAGAACTACTTGTTATTTCTGTATTTTCCGTTGTTTTGATCTTAACAGTATTTTGCCTTCTGGCAAATTGTTTTATTTCACTGTTTGTTTAAATATTCTTTTACTTTTACGTTATTCATTTTCATTTTTCATTTAACTTTCCTTTCATCTTAGGCAACTGCGGAAGAGTTGCTAGAAACCTTTACGTGTTTAAATTATTAATAGAATTTTGGATACGGGGCCGTTATATAGAGACGTTTTTACCGTACAACGAATTGCAACCATTACATCACAAACCTAATCTACACCTGGGGGGGGGGGGAGTTTTGATAGACTGTATAAAGGCTGTACACTACGTTACGCCATCTATTGAACCTTAAAAATTAAAATTTTCTGTTTAAATAATTTTATTAATCTAATTACAAATAATTTAGAAGACACAAAAAAAATTTGTACCATTAAATAATTGGTTTTATAAAGGGTGTTTTTTGTTCGGACCAGCGATTTATCTCAAAAACTATTATAGCTAGAACTCTGAAAATTTTATGGTGGTGTTAGTTTACCGGGGGACCACTTTCGGTGAAATTTCATCGAATTCTATGAGTGATAGATCAAAATTGTCAAGATAAAGTTTTAGAGTGTCACCGATAACGTAAAAATATCGTTAGTTCGAATAAATAATACCAATATTTCACTAAAAACACGCGGCTTGGAAAACTGAAAAGTTGCTCAAGGTACAATAAACTTTCAGTTCTTCTCGATTGCACACTTTTACTTGGAACGATTTAATCATTCGGGTTACTTTTTGGATAGATACTAAGCTTTTTATTTTACCAAACAGTTTTGAAATTGGACTTTCATCGGTGTGGTTTGGTACTGTACAACCTAGGCTCCGTGGTTTGTCTTAGCGTTATCTTGACCTGTGCTTGCTTATTTTGATGCATTCACTCGTAGTGGCTGTGCCTAGAGGCCTGCGCCGATATGATATGGGTCGGCGGCGGCGTTTGACCCAAAATATACCGGCGGTGGCGTCTTCGGCGTGGACAAAATTACCGGCGGCGGCGGCGGCGTTTTTATAAATTTTAAAGCTATTTTTTGTAGCGACAGTTTAAAAAACACGCGACCAGAAGGGCAATCGCAAATACCAACTCGTACTAGTCCTTCCATGGACTAATTAATGTACTTCACACAGGGACGCCCCGTTTCCGAATATTTGCTTCGGGCGATTGTTAAATGTGCGCTCTGGCGGCGGAGTTAGGAACTAACGGAAAACTAGGGGCAAACGGGGAAGAAGGAAAAGGGGGGGGGGAAACATATCAATAAACCAAGCAACATTTAAATTTGAATTGAATTAAAATGTGGATAAGCCTTGGTTATATTAGTGACTCTCTCTATAGCCAAGATAGCAATGCTGGAATCTATTGACGCTAAGTGAAAATGCTATTACTCTGCGTCGACCGAAATCCGAAAACCAAAATTTGACGTTTGACGTCGTGTTCAAATGTAGTTATTTTCACGTAAATGAAAACCAAGCTTAATAAACCAAAAAAAAAGTGTATAAAGAAAAAAAAAAGAAACGGTGGCGCGCCGTTTTTTGTATCGGCGGCGGCGTGATCGGTGAGTTCAAAATTATCGGCGTAAATTATACCAACAAGTATCTGATTTTTGTGCCATTGAAATTTAAATGTCATGTGCAGATTAATATGTATGTTTTAAATCAGAAAATAAATTTTCTTATATCAATTTTATTTCCAAAATCCACAACATTTAAATTTTTGCAAAATTGTTTAAAATATTCCTCCATCAGCTGCAATGCAAGCATAAGCTTGATCAATCACATTTTTGTAGAAATTTTACTACTAATGTTTTATGGAAATTGTTTTCTGAAAAAAGAATTTTACTATAACCTAAAATTGCTCTTGTTGCAGCACAGCTAGGACGACGTTACGCTGACACAAAAAACGAAGACTAGTTGGGTCCGCTGAAAGTACAATTTCAAATAGTTTTGGTAAAGTAAATAAATTCCTGGCACCCTGAAAAGGAGAATTAATGAATAAGTCGTTCCAAGTAAAAGTGTGCATTCGACAATAACTTAAAGTTTATTTTAGCTTGAGCAGCTTCTCAGTTTTCCAGGCCATACATTTTAGTGAAATATGGTCTTATTTCATCGAACCAATGACATTCTTAATTTTTTTATGAAGCTCTAGCATCAAATGGTGAAAAATGGGTTTCTGAAAAATGTGAAAAACAATTACAGAATTCGACGAAATTTCACTAAAAAGTGTCCCGCGGTATACTAACACCACCATAGCAATTTCAGAGCTCTAGCTATAACAGGTTTTGAAATAAATCGCTTGTCCGAACAAAATAAAATCCTGTATAATGGGTATCTTCCCATTGCGCCGAATCCCATTCGACCGGAATCCCATTCGACCGAATTCCCATTAGACCGAATTCCGCCAATGTTTTTGATGAGATTAGCCCAAAGGCGGGTTTTGTATTTTTCTAATCGACCGACGCAATATTCACAATTGAGCGACCGCAAAAAAAAATTTCTACTCCTTTTGATTTTTTATGGAAGCGTTTTAATATATTTTTAAGGCTGTTAGGTTAGGTTAGGTTAGGTTAGGTAACACTGCATGCTGTTCTGACAGATGCTGAAACGGATAAAACCGAATCCTAACGCCGGAGAAGTGCGGGTTTTTCGGTCGAATGGGATTCGGCACAATGGAACAGATTCGTATAATGTACGTTGGGGTACCAGTATAGATGGTGCAATACAGCGCAGTGAGATTTTTTCAGGCCTGAAACTGACGTAGGATTTGGGCAAAAGAAAACCCGAGTGGTCTGACCTTTCTTCATAATGATCCCGCAGGGGGCTTAAACTACAGCGATTTAGCGCAATCCAACGAAATGCTTAATTTCGAAGGCTTATTAGACCTTTCTAGGAGGAAAAGGATCTGGCGATGAAGCCACATCGTATAAATATTGTTCTTTTACCTGGTTTTCTTCTCCCATTGTCCCTCGCAGCTCGCTGACATGCCATTGAGTCTACCGCCAACGCTAATTATGTAGAAATCGAAATACAACACGAAACAGCAAAAACAATTAGGAGAAATCCAAGAAATTCGTTATGACTTTCAACCGCAGAGTGATAGATAATTATCCGTTCAAAATTTTCTTCAATATTAATGATTTTCATTTCATTATACAATAAAAGGTCACAGAACCGTTCGTTCTTAACGTTCAAATCCGCCCGGTGTCTCATTGGTTCCCTAAGGCTGACGTCTTCCGACGCGATTGAAGCACACGCCGGTGACGTTTTTCTTTCGCCCTCTGTCTTGCCTGGGGGGAAATTCAACCGTGATGCCCCTGGACATTCTCAAAATAGTCATTAACCCTAAGTATAAATAAATACCTTTTTAATATAGTCATTTTAAGTATAAATAAATACCTTTTTAATATAGTCATTTTAAGTATAAATAAATACCTTTTTAATATAGTCATTTTAAGTATAAATAAATACCTTTTTAATATAGTCATTTTAAGTATAAATAAATACATTTTTAATATAGTCATTTTAAGTATAAATAAATACCTTTTTAATATAGTCATTTTAAGTATAAATAAATACCTTTTTAATATAGTCATTTTAAGTATAAATAAATACCTTTTTAATATAGTCATTTTAAGTATAAATAAATACCTTTTTAATATAGTCATTTTAAGTATAAATAAATACCTTTTTAATATAGTCATTTTAAGTATAAATAAATACCTTTTTAATATAGTCATTTTAAGTATAAATAAATACCTTTTTAATATAGTCATTTTAAGTATAAATAAATACCTTTTTAATATAGTCATTTTAAGTATAAATAAATACCTTTTTAATATAGTCATTTTAAGTATAAATAAATACCTTTTTAATATAGTCATTTTAAGTATAAATAAATACCTTTTTAATATAGTCATTTTAAGTATAAATAAATACCTTTTTAATATAGTCATTTTAAGTATAAATAAATACCTTTTTAATATAGTCATTTTAAGTATAAATAAATACCTTTTTAATATAGTCATTTTAAGTATAAATAAATACCTTTTTAATATAGTCATTTTAAGTATAAATAAATACCTTTTTAATATAGTCATTTTAAGTATAAATAAATACCTTTTTAATATAGTCATTTTAAGTATAAATAAATACCTTTTTAATATAGTCATTTTAAGTATAAATAAATACCTTTTTAATATAGTCATTTTAAGTATAAATAAATACCTTTTTAATATAGTCATTTTAAGTATAAATAAATACCTTTTTAATATAGTCATTTTAAGTATAAATAAATACTTTTTAAACATAGTCATTTTAAGTATAAATCATTTTCAACATAGTCATTGTAAGTATAAATAAATACTTTTTCAACATAGTCATGGTTAGTATAAATAAATAAATTTTCAACATAGTCATGGTAAGTATAAATAAATACATTTTCAATATAGTCATTGTAGTATAAATAAATACATTTTCAATATAGTCATGGTAAGTATAAATAAATACATTTTCAACATAGTCATTGTCAGTGTAAATAAATAGCAAATTCAACACCTTTCTATAAAAGCGTTTATTCCCAATAATGGTCCGGACCACCATTTTCCGTTTCGCCCAACTTGTTTATATTTCTTTTTACGTCATTGTAGGTTTTAGGATACATGGAAGATATAAAGGGCCCTTTTATTGTACAAAGCGGGGCAGGGGGGCTTCAGGATAGAGTATCCCAGTAATGAGGTCGTTAGTTTTCGACCATTACTCGAGCGTTATTTACTTAGAAGTCGGAGCCCTTTTCCGTACCAATGAAATGTTCAATCGAGAGAAATGTTTCAACGGGATCGCCTATCGTACGCTACTCGGAACAAGTTAGCCAGCCGTACATCAAACGCGTTCCACATCGCTCAATAAAGCAATTAATACATTAAAGACAACACTGTAGTCGATGAAAATGCGTTGATAGGTAGTGGCAGTTCTCAAATGTTTTCATTAAAAAGTTGAGTAATTACGTTTGGTTCTATAAAAAATATATAAATATGTTCGTTTAAATTTAAAAATGTGTTGTTTTTTTTAAATAATTCATTCTGAAATAAATAATAATGCATTCTGAAATAAATAATAATGTAATTTAAAAAATCTTATTCCTTTTTAAAAATTAAATCTTTTTTAATTTAAATTCCTTTTTAATTTTTTATTGTTAAAATATCGTTTTTGATTTTAAATTTTTTTTAATTTTTCTATTGTTAAAATATTGTTTTTAATTTAAAGAAAAATATTAATAAACTGTAAATTTGACAAGAAAAAAAATATTTTTAAATTTACCGGAATTTGGAAAAATGCAAATTCAGTCCAGTTAAAACTTATTTCACATTTTGAAAGTCTTATATTCGATCACCATATAAAAACTAAAACGAAGATTAATTATAATTAAAATATTTTAATTTAATATTTTTAATTTAAATAATTTTGTATATTTTTAATTAACTCGAGTAAAATCGCTTTTAAATCCGTTTAAAACGCGTAGTTTCAAAATAAGTTTATCTAAGACTACTACATCCAGAACAACGCACTGAATTGTAAGGTTCCCTGTCCGATTGAAAATATTTGGGGCAATAGATTAAAATATCTGAGGAGAAGAAATAGAAAGTGTGAGAAGCATTTTAGGCGGGCTGCAACCAATTTCATTTTCAACTGGAGGGTTTTCGAAGAACGTTGACGATAACCGACTATTAAAAGCGACCGAAACCGAAGAGTGGCGCTGTGTACGTAAAGCGCAAAGGCCAGGGTAAATAATAAAACACGAGTGGGCTATTTTCGCTAGAAAATAAAAATAGTGTGAAAACAAGGGCGAAATAATGGAATTTTAGGTTCTTTTCTTCGTAGGTCTCACAAAGGCCCATCCCCGCATTTTCGCTATCGTACCTCTATGGCGGAAATTTTCATTCTTTAACTGAAACATTGAATCAACACGCTATTTAAATATTTTAAAATATCCTTTTATTTCGAGATTTAATCTAAAAAACTTTGAATAATACTTTGGGCTTCGTTTTGTGATTAAAAATTAAATTTCTTTTGCGAAACGCCTGTCACATTATCCCTAGCCTATGCATAAAACGATGAATATATTTATGAATTCCAGGCCAGATAAAATGATCCCCTACTTAACCCTTTCCTTCAAACCAAAACATTTATATATTACTACTTAGGGAGAGCTATTATGTTGAGGCGGTTCTTATAGCGTTGTTTCCAATCCCTCTTATGCTCGAAGAGTAACCTCCTTTACCGTAAATAAAATCAGAAAGGTATTTAATTGGTTCCCTGGAGTGAATTAGTCCATGATGTCCGTAAATTGTATCAGTATGGCCATTCTTCCTAAGCGTAAACCAATATATTTTTCCTTTTTAACTAAAACACTAATTTAAAAATATATTAAAATGAAATAAAAATTAAATAAAATAAAAAGGAAATAAAATGAAATAAAATTATATAAAATGAAATGAAAGGAAATGAAATGAAATGAAATGAAATTAAATAAAACGATATAAAATGAAATGAAATGAAATTAAATTAAATAAAATGATATAAAATGAAATGAAATAAAATTAAATAAAATGATATAAAATGAAATGAAATGAAATAAAATGATATAAAATGAAATGAAATGAAATAAATGATATAAAATGAAATTAAATTAAATGAAATGAAATGATATAAAATGAAATGAAATGAAATGAAATGAAATAAAACTAGCATCCGTCGTAACTACAAATAAAATCGACGATTAATAAATAGGCGCAACGGTAATGAATGAAAATATTTATTTTAAACACGTGATTTGACTAGTTTTAAGATCTTGCGTCGAATTTAATTCACCCGGAATTGCTTCACATTTTCTAATCTCACCCGTTACCAATACTTAAAGCTAGAAGACCGTGGTATTACATTGTACTTATTTTCAGGTGACATGGAATTTTAGCAGCGGTAGATTTTATCATCGTAATATATAACCCCTAATATTTCCGGTCACAGATTTAATTTTAAGCCTAGTACATAGTTAACTCTAGTTAGGTTCCAAATTTGTCCCGAATCGGTTAAAGGGCCAGAAAATCATTTGTAAAATTCGCCCCGAAATTTGAATTATCTCCTCCCCTTCGCAGTCATGTTCTAGAATTGATCAAGCTCTATTTCCAGAAACAAGCGCGTGAAACTAGTGAAATTCAATTGATTTGGTGGGCCCAAAGGGTCGATCTTTCGTACAAGGCGATATCGACCTTCAAAATGCTGATCTTGACCTTTAAAATTTATGTCTAAAAAATTTACTTAAATATTATAATAAAAAATAACATGGACAAATATGGAGATTTGGATCTTAAGAATGGTGATTTCGACCTTCAAAAAGCGATCTGTAGGATCGCAAATTTGCTCACCCCTGTTCTAGGACAAATATTTCCACATTTCAGTCTGAAAAAGAAGCTTCGCTCGTTACGCTTGCTTCGCTTCAAAAAATAAGTTCTAAAAGCAGAGAATAGACCATTTTCGCCGTGCCAAGAGGAAGAGATCTTCTTTGACGCCCCCTTAATTAAGTGCCCATGAAAGAGAAGTCTTGTGGGCGAGATGGGGCTCTCCAGCTTCTCTCCGGCAGTGCGGGGATGTTAAAAGGCAATGTCAATATCCCAGCAGAGGCCGCCGACGAAATTGGACAATCAAGCGTATTGGACTGAGTTACCGAAGGGACAAAAACAGAAGGACAGATAGACCTATCAAAAGTAAAACACGGAGACAAGTTGCGAGAGCCAAAATGTAGTACGACACACTATTCAAATAGTTGCTGAATAGAATTGAAATTCCAGTAAAGTAAAACCTCGTAAACTCACTTCTCACTTTAAAATTAAATTAAGCCACTAGAGGGAGCACTTATGCAGTCGGAATTTATTTTTTATAAACCTCCGTGACTGGTCCCTAGATGGCGACGGTTGTATATCGATTTATAGCAGTATAATTTTGGAATTAAATCAAATAACAGCCTTTTTTATCCAATTGTACTTCAAACTGGGATCAAGCTCACTGTGGAGTCTGTGTGCACTTATTGAATAATACAATGAAACGTAACGTAATGTAACGTAATGTGATGTAATGTAACGTAACGTCATGTAACATAATGTAACGTAATATAACGTAATTTAATCATGTTCTAACGTAATGTATTGTAATGTTTTGTAATGTAATGTAATGTTATGTAACGTAACGTAACGTAATGTATTGTAACGTAATATATAAAATGGCGAAAGGTTTCAATATATAACTAAATTACCTTTCCCAACAAACGGGGAAGTCAGGACGCAGTAAAAACGCGTCAACTCCTATAAAACGCGTCGTCCATAGAAACAAATTTGGAAGATACGTTAGGAGCATTGAAAGCACCTATAGTTGAGTTAGGCGTTCGTTAATGGTAGTTTTTTATGTTGGATAATCCCTCAGGAACCGCCTGCGGTCTCCCCCGTCGCTTTACAAATAATATTAGTCGATCGTGCGCCGAATTTCGGAGTAGACTGTTTTCCGCTATTGTCCCAGGACGAATTTCCGACTCTCATTCTGAATCTCATTCGGAAAACGAAACGAAAATCAATCATCTCAGTTTGATCACTCACGGGGACGCGGTATTATGTTGAAAATTAATATTATCGAATCAGAATAACATCGAAATTTTTCAAATTTTTACTGCGATCGAATATGGCATATATCGCCCTTACGAAAATGACTTGATCCAATTTTGGACATTGGATCCAATTTGTATCAAGCTATATCCTGAAGGGATCAAATAAGGATCAACTATTTATTGATCAAATAATCTTTATCAAATTTGGATCCAAAAAATCTTTTAACTAAGAATTTAATCCAAGTTTGATCCAAATTAATTTTATCAAATAAATCTCCATCAAAGTTGGATCCAAAAAATCTTTTAACTAAGAATTGGATGCAAGTTTGATCTAAATTGTTTTGATCAAATAGCATTGGATAAAATTTGGATCCAAATTAATTTGTTCAAATAAAATTGTTCAAATAAAATTGTATCAAATTTGGATCCAAAAAATCTTTTAACTAAGAATTGAATCCAAGTTTGATCCCAATTAATTTGATCAAATAAAATTGTATCAAATTTGGATCCAAAAAATCTTTTAACTAAGAATTGAATCCAAGTTTGATCCCAATTAATTTGATCAAATAAAATTGTATCAAATTAGGATCCAATTGATATTTAGCCGGGACACTTTCTTGGAATCGTGTATGGAATCTTGTATGGTGTCGTAATCTACCGCCAGCGGTTAGAAACACTCAGAATAACTTAAGCCGGTGGCTAAAATATATTATTTCTAAAATAGATGACAGCCGCCGTAAGTGTTTCTAGAAAGTGGTCCCAACCGTGACACCATAGCGGATATCAATTGAGTGTTCAAGAATCTAGAGTATATATTCCTAACTCAATGGTATAAACATAATTATAGAAGGCGATAGGAGATTAGATGACTACTTTTTATGTCTGGCGAGACCACCAGAACAATATCGATCTCAGTAAATATATTTTTATTTCAATGGTTAAATTTATCGAACAACTGGCAACATTTTGATAAAACTCTACAGCATAGATATCAGAATGTAACAAGAACGATTTTTGCAATGGACCACGGGCTGATTTGAAACTGGCGGATTAGTCAGTAACGCCCAAGGTTAGAAAAAATGCTTTAAAAGGTAGCCTAGTTTGCAGTGCCGTATTTCCGCCTAGGCCAACCTAGGCCGTGGCCTAGGGGCCCATCCTCGGAAGGGGCCCTCCAGTGACCGTAATTACAGTATTCGAAGGCATCAATCTATAAAATCAATCGTAATTTATATTGCAGAAATTCCTAGGTAGAAGATTTTGTTTTAAATTTACCAAAATTTCTGCCTGGCAGTATACGGACGCAGCCTTAAATCGCAATGTTGCATAATTATCGCATATTTAGTCGACGATTGTTAAGAGCTTTTATTTAGTAATATAACCGTAGAGCTCAGACTTCTACGCTGAATCAGGGAAATTCAGGCACAGCCTAGTTCTAGGGATAAGTAGAGTAAATGCAGCGCGTGAAAAGGGGCCCAGACTCCTTATCTGCCTATGGGCCCAGGATCTCTAAGTCCGGCCCTGCTCATTTGGGTGGTTTTGGCTTACGCGTCGTCTTATTTTAAGTCTGTTCCCTGCCTTCTACACTCTAGTCAGTTCTCTAATAGTTAGCCTTCTAAAAGTTGCAGTGACGTCACTCGGTTCTGGCCAATTACATTTGTTTGTTTTATTTAATCTACCATCTAAGCGGAACCAGGGGTAAAAACAAGGGATTTGGGTGCGGATATAATTCATTGTTTTTGTTAATTTTTTGGTTATATTTACCTCAATTATTTTCGTTTACCGCGTTTTGAGCACTTGGAGTACGTGATGCACGTGCAGTTTTTCGATCAGTTTCGTTTTTTAGGCCAAAGTAGACGACTTTTGGCAGATATTGTAGGTTGCCTAGGTGTTAGGCCTAAAAATTATCTTTTCATTATAGTACCTTATCGTTTCTTGGCATGATTTGTTATGTATGTAAGAAATTCTTCCACCAAGTTTGGCGTTGTGCTGGTCTTTTCGACTATAATTAATTGTCAAAAGTGCTTCACTGAAAGTTACTCTCACAGCTAAGTGAAAAGTGTAGTATCTGCTGTTAATGCTTTTTAAATATAATTCATGCCACTAAAATTACCTATTTTTCAAAGAATTGATTAGCACCCAGATTCCGTACTTATAATGCTTGTCCCAGTCAGTATCTAAATCTCATTGGATCCCGACCGGATCCAAGTCTCATGGAATCAAAAGCTGGTCCAAAACTAATTGGATCCAGACCGGATCCAAATCTCATTGGATCCCAACTGGATCCAATTCTCATTGGATTAAGAGCTGATCCAAATCTAATTGGATCATGAGCAGATCCAAATCTCATTGGATCCCGACCGTATCCAAATATCCTTAGAGCCAGTCGGGATCCAAATCTCTTTGGATGGCAACTGGATCTCGACTGGATCCGAATCTCATTGGATAAAGAACGGATCCAATTCTCATTGGATCAAGACCCTTGGATCCCAAATAGATAACAGTTGGATCCAAAATTTAATCCAGAGAAGTCTGTAATTGGATCCCCGTTTGATCTGTCCAATTTTTTATGAAATTTGGATCAAATTTTGATCCACCATTTTCGTAAGGGCGGATCTGAATAAGATTGAAATTTCTCAAATATTTACTACGCTCGAATATGACATATCTCGAATCTGAATAAGAACGAAATTTTTCAAATATTTAATACGCTCGAATATGGCATATCTTGAATCTGAAAGACTTTCGAGCATGTTCAGATTCGAGACCAATCCATTCCTAACCAAAGACTTTCGATCATGTTCAGATTCGAGACCAATCCATTACTAACCAAAGACTTTCGATTATGTTGAGATTCGAGACCAATCCATTACTAACCAAAGACTTTCGATCATGTTCAGATTCGAGACCAATCCATTACTAACCAAAGACTTTCGAGCATGTTCAGATTCGAGACCAATCCACTACTAACCAAAGACTTTCGATCATGTTCAGATTCGAGACCAATCCATTACTAACCAAAGACTTTCGATCATGTTGAGATTCGAGACCAATCCATTACTAACCAAAGACTTTCGAGCATGTTCAGATTCGAGACCAATCCATTACTAACCAAAGACTTTCGATCATGTTCAGATTCGAGACCAATTCATTACTAACCAAAGACTTTTGAGCATGTTCCGATTCGAGATCAATCCATTACTAACCCAAGACTTTCGAGCATGTTCAGATTCGAGACCAATCCATTACTAACCAAAGACTTTCGAGCATGTTCAGATTCGAGACCAATCCATTACTAACCAAAGACTTTCGAGCATGTTCAGATTCGAGACCAATCCAGTACTAACCAAAGACTTTCGATCATGTTCAGATTCGAGACCAATCCATTACTAACCAAAGACTTTCGAGCATGTTCAGATTCGAGAGCAATCCATTACTAACCAAAGACTTTCGATCATGTTCAGATTCGAGACCAATCCATTACTAACCAAAGACTTTCGAGCATGTTCCGATTCGAGACCAATCCATTACTAACCAAAGACTTTCGAGCATGTTCAGATTTGAGACCAATCCATTACTAACCAAAGACTTTCGATCATGTTCAGATTCGAGACCAATCCATTACTAACCAAAGACTTTCGATCATGTTCCGATTCGAGACCAATCCATTACTAACCAAAGACTTTCGAGCATGTTCAGATTCGAGACCAATCCATTACTAACCAAAGACCTTCGATCATGTTCAGATTCGAGACCAATCCATTACTAACCAAAGACTTTCGATCATGTTCAGATTCGAGACCAATCCATTACTAACCAAAGACTTTGGAGCATGTTCCGATTCGAGATCAATCCATTACTAATCCAAGACTTTCGAGCATGTTCAGATTCGAGACCAATCCATTACTAACCAAAGACTTTCGATCATGTTCAGATTCGAGACCAATCCATTACTAACCAAAGACTTTCGAGCATGTTCCGATTCGAGACCAATCCATTATTAACCAAAGACTTTCGATCATGTTCAGATTTGAGACCAATCCAGTACTAACCAAAGACTTTCGAGCATGTTCAGATTCGAGACCAATCCATTAATAAACAAAGACTTTCGAGCATGTTCAGATTCGAGACCAATCCATTACTAACCAAAGACTTTCGAGCATGTTCAGATTCGAGACCAATCCATTACTAACCAAAGACTTTCGATCATGTTCAGATTCGAGACCAATCCATTACTAACCAAAGACTTTCGATTATGTTGAGATTCGAGACCAATCCATTACTAACCAAAGACTTTCGATCATGTTCAGATTCGAGACCAATCCATTACTAACCAAAGACTTTCGAGCATGTTCAGATTCGAGACCAATCCATTACTAACCAAAGACTTTCGATCATGTTCAGATTCGAGACCAATCCATTACTAACCAAAGACTTTCGATTATGTTGAGATTCGAGACCAATCCATTACTAACCAAAGACTTTCGATCATGTTCAGATTCGAGACCAATCCATTACTAACCAAAGACTTTCGAGCATGTTCAGATTCGAGACCAATCCATTACTAACCAAAGACTTTCGATCATGTTCAGATTCGAGACCAATCCATTACTAACCAAAGACTTTCGATCATGTTCAGATTCGAGACCAATCCAGTACTAACCAAAGACTTTCGATCATGTTCAGATTCGAGACCAATCCATTACTAACCAAAGACTTTCGATCATGTTCAGATTCGAGACCAATCCAGTACTAACCAAAGACTTTCGAGCATGTTCAGATTCGAGACCAATCCATTAATAAACAAAGACTTTCGAGCATGTTCAGATTCGAGACCAATCCATTACTAACCAAAGACTTTCGAGCATGTTCAGATTCGAGACCAATCCATTACTAACCAAAGACTTTCGAGCATGTTCAGATTCGAGACCAACCCATTACTAACCAAAGACTTTCGAGCATGTTCAGATTCGAGACCAATCCATTACTAACCAAAGACTTTCGAGCATGTTCAGATTCGAGACCAATCCATTACTAACCAAAGACTTTCGATCATGTTCAGATTCGAGACCAATCCATTACTAACCAAAGACTTTCGAGCATGTTCCGATTCGAGACCAATCCATTACTAACCAAAGACTTTCGAGCATGTTCAGATTTGAGACCAATCCATTACTAACCAAAGACTTTCGATCATGTTCAGATTCGAGACCAATCCATTACTAACCAAAGACTTTCGATCATGTTCAGATTCGAGACCAATCCATTACTAACCAAAGACTTTCGAGCATGTTCCGATTCGAGACCAATCCATTACTAACCAAAGACTTTCGATCATGTTCAGATTCGAGACCAATCCATTACTAACCAAAGACTTTCGATCATGTTCAGATTTGAGACCAATCCAGTACTAACCAAAGACTTTCGAGCATGTTCAGATTCGAGACCAATCCATTAATAAACAAAGACTTTCGAGCATGTTCAGATTCGAGACCAATCCATTACTAACCAAAGACTTTCGAGCATGTTCAGATTCGAGACCAATCCATTACTAACCAAAGACTTTCGATCATGTTCAGATTCGAGACCAATCCATTACTAACCAAAGACTTTCGATTATGTTGAGATTCGAGACCAATCCATTACTAACCAAAGACTTTCGATCATGTACAGATTCGAGACCAATCCATTACTAACCAAAGACTTTCGAGCATGTTCAGATTCGAGACCAATCCACTACTAACCAAAGACTTTCGATCATGTTCAGATTCGAGACCAATCCATTACTAACCAAAGACTTTCGATCATGTTCAGATTCGAGACCAATCCAGTACTAACCAAAGACTTTCGAGCATGTTCAGATTCGAGACCAATCCATTAATAAACAAAGACTTTCGAGCATGTTCAGATTCGAGACCAATCCATTACTAACCAAAGACTTTCGAGCATGTTCAGATTCGAGACCAATCCATTACTAACCAAAGACTTTCGAGCATGTTCAGATTCGAGACAAATCCATTACTAACCAAAGACTTTCGAGCATGTTCAGATTTGAGACCAATCCATTACTAACCAAAGACTTTCGATTATGTTCAGATTCGATACCAATCCATTACTAACCAAAGACTTTCGATCATGTTCAGATTCGAGACCAATCCATTACTAACCAAAGACTTTCGATCATGTTCCGATTCGAGACCAATCCATTACTGACCAAAGACTTTCGAGCATGTTCAGATTCGAGACCAATCCATTACTAACCAAAGACTTTCGAGCATGTTCAGATTCGAGACCAATCCATTACTAACCAAAGACTTTCGATCATGTTCAGATTCGAGACCAATCCATTACTAACCAAAGACTTTCGATTATGTTGAGATTCGAGACCAATCCATTACTAACCAAAGACTTTCGATCATGTTCAGATTCGAGACCTATCCATTACTAACCAAAGGCTTTCGAGCATGTTCAGATTCGAGACCAATCCATTACTAACCAAAGACTTTCGATCATGTTCAGATTCGAGACCAATCCATTACTAACCAAAGACCTTCGATCATGTTCAGATTCGAGACCAATCCATTACTAACCAAAGACTTTCGATCATGTTCAGATTCTAGACCAATCCAGTACTAACCAAAGACTTTCGAGCATGTTCAGATTCGTGACCAATCCATTACTAACCAAAGACTTTCGATCATGTTCAGATTCGAGACAATCCATTACTAACCAAAGACTTTCGATCATGTTCAGATTCGAGACCAATCCAGTACTAACCAAAGACTTTCGAGCATGTTCAGATTCGAGACCAATCCATTAATAAACAAAGACTTTCAAGCATGTTCAGATTCGAGACCAATCCATTACTAACCAAAGACTTTCGAGCATGTTCAGATTCGAGACCAATCCATTACTAACCAAAGACTTTCGAGCATGTTCAGATTCGAGACCAATCCATTACTAACCAAAGACTTTCGAGCATGTTCAGATTCGAGACCAATCCATTACTAACCAAAGACTTTCGATCATGTTCAGATTCGAGACCAATCCATTACTAACCAAAGACTTTCGAGCATGTTCCGATTCGAGATCAATCCATTATTATAGGGAATATTAACTAAATAAAAAAAATTTCTGCTAACAAGATCTACGACTAGTTTTAAACGTAACTAGCGCCAATCAACTCTATCTTCCGATAAACTTGGTGGCAGCAATGTGAAATTCTTCGATATTTACATGAAAGTTCATAATCTCTTTAAAATCTATTAAGTCCTTCGATGTTATTGAGATTCGAGACAAGTCATTTTCAAGCTTGGTCAATTAATTACCCAATTTCTAAATCGAAAGTCAAACGTCTAAATAACTTATTTAAAGGAAACGTCATCTGCTATTTGAACTCTAACTTGTAGATCCCAAAATTTGAACGACGGTTAAGCTCTTAATTTAACTCCGGTGTTTGCGTTTATAAATTTCCGTGGCGGCTAAACCTGTCTGTTAGCGTACACTTAATGGTGATATTTGCTTAGGAATAGAGTCTAATAAATTAGCAGCAGAGTCGGTAGACGGCAGCACTCACGTTGTTTGTTCCCCGAGAGGCATTCACCCACCTGAGAGCAAAGTCAAGCAACTAGAGATCCGTGTTTTTAGAAAGAAATTCTAAATTGTATATTAACCTTGATCGGTATATTACCATTTATACACTTTTATTACCAAGTTGTTTCTACCAGTTTTACCAAATGATATTCCGAATGTAAATTTACCAAATTCACCAAAAAGGCGAAATTTTTCTAAGCCGATAGATACCATAAGTAACTTAATACCAATAAGTGTTGCGAACCGATAGTCAGTTTAATTCGCGACCTTAAAAATCCGCAGCCCAAAACTTAGACCCCAAGTGGCTTAAGTTAAAAATTATTGACTACGAAGTAAACGGCCAAAATTCAAACAATGTTTATTTCGACAACACAGAAATGCGAATAACTAAGTACAGATTTTTTCTCATTGAGCTTCACCCCCTTTTATCCTGAAAGAAGGGGGTGACACTCACTGACCATAAAGGTCACCGATTTTGGGCACGCTGGGAGCTCTTGGAAAAAACTCCGAAATAATCCTGAATACCACTAAATCGGCCCAAGAAACCTTCCCTACAATTCCTTTCTAAAAAGACGCAAAAAATAGCATTGTGGACAATAGCTAGGCTGTTGCAATGTGGTTAAATATATATATATATATATATATATATATATATATATATATATACCCGATTTTCGAGGATGGTTCCTATTTTACAAAAAATTATAATACAACACAATTTTAATATTCAATTAATTAAATCTATTTCGCAACAATAAGTATGACAAATAGAAATCATTATTATGTATTATTATAATTATTTTTACGCAATCAAGGTGAAGTTCGGTACAGAGCACTATAGTGACTAAATACGTCCAAGGCGAAATTAACTACAAGCAAGGTTTATAATATTCTACTCGATTTGGTTCTAAGCCCCAGTTGTAATTGGGGGAAAGATTCAGTGTTTGTTAAAAATTTTGTATTAGAGCAATAATAAAGGTTTCATCTCAAACCATAACAGACACCTCAATTCCATACGAAAACCATCGACTTGTGAAACATTGAAACCAAATACTAACTCCATTTTAAAAGGAATAGTATTCCTTATGAATATCGACTCTAAAATGGTTATTTATGAATAGCTTCAAAATCAACAGCCTAGTAGCAGCGCCACCCGGTCGAAGACGCAAAAACAAACTTTTAATAAGTTTGTCATTTTGGAGAATATTTTACTGAGAGCCAGTAACGGAGTGACGTCATCACGAGAAGAAAATCTCCCCCTAGCGAGGCGCCGTCAAGGCTACGTGTGACGCGTTAGCAAGCGGACGCAAAACGGCGACGAAGCGTGTAATGCAGTCTGTCTTGTGAATAGCTCTCGGTAAATCTTTTCCATGTGAAGAATAGGAAGCGTCACACTTATGAAACAATCTTATATACTTATGGAAATACTAAAGCAAGTGCTGCTGGCACGAGCTGCTTGACGGTTCGTTGTTCGTCTAAGTTTCAGGATAGGACGCTGTTGTCGCTCAGAAGCGAAGAAAACCAAATTTTAATTTAACATAAATCGCCTAACACTTAAATTTTCCCCTTTTGGTTCCTTTTAATTTCGTATGCTTTCATAGTAATATTTTATTTCTAGTTCGGTTCTCTAACTCCCTTTTAATACGAGCACTTTTATATACATTTTAAATATTAGGCTAACTTGTTAAATCTTGTACCGCAGCCATGGAGTCGTATCTAGTCAAAGTATTACGGTTTTGTTACGATTTTCATAGTCATTACCTCTCCGAGGGGACTATGTCCCTAGGAGGGGTTTTACAATCACCGTGTCTGTCTGTCTGTGAAAATGGAAATCACTGCGTTCGCAGTGTCTTGAAATTAGGGAATTGGTTTTAACAGTAAAATTTTGTTTTTTTGCGTATTGTGATTCATCAACCATTAACCAAATGATTACGGTACACGTCTAATTAACAATTTGGAATGGTATCGGGCGGATTCCGAACCCGAGCCTTCCTGCATGACCGGCGGGCTTTCTACCATAGAACCACTGACTGTTGTTGCCATACGCAGTGGTTTAGAAATTTATTTGATCAATTGTTCTCGTAATAATTCTATTACATATTTTGAAACATTTTAAATATTTACTTATATCTAATGTTTCATACTGGGAACCGAACCCGGATCGTTAGATTCATAGGCGTTTTTTTTTACCACTGAACCACTGTTAATTTCTAAAATTGCGTTAGGAATTAGTGATAAGATATGTGGAAGGAATGCTTAAAAAAGAGAAAAGACCGTTTTGTCATGGAAGAAGTAGAGAAGGAACGGCGGCGTCATGTTAAAAAACCGGTCGCCAAAAGCTTTAGAAATTCCCCTTTTGGTTCATTCCCCCCATACTTTTACCCGACATCAAGTTTCGTTTGCGCAACCCTCACGCGCATTATACCTTATGTTATTGGTCTGGATGTCCGTAACTCCGTATTCAATGCTCTTTAGTACAACTTATTTGTTTGGTCATCTACTGCGTACTGTTTTTAAAATTTTTACGGATATTTTTTCATGTGTAAGGCTTAGGTAGGTTAGGGCAAATTAAATTGATGATTTAATTATATATATATATAATAACCATTGTAATTAAAAGTTAAATCAGCAATTTAATTTGCCCTAACCTACCTAAGCCTTACACATGAAAAAATATCCATTAAAATTTTAAAAACAGTACGCAGTAGATGACCAAACAAAGAAGTATAATATAATATATATACCATTGTTCAAAATTATTCATAAGCTAAACCTAAAACTATTTTAAAAAAATGTAAATAAATTAGGCCTTTGCGCCTTGTGAAGCTCAACACAAACACGCGGAAGATATATTTTAATGTTCACAGCTGACTAGACTCCGCCTCGTGACGTGGTTCGCGTCGAATAATGCGCATTAAGGACGGAGTGCCCTAACCGAAAGGGGGTTGAATTGAGGGAAGACAACAACATTTTCGGTACAGGCTTTCCTATTCTGGCCGCCGTTCCTTCTCTACTTCTTCCATGGTTTTGGCAACCCCCATACTTTTTTTATTTATAAAAAAAAGCTAAGGAGTGTTTCTACTCAATATAAAAAAAGTGGCGATTAAAAAATTAAATTATAATCTTACATACACAATCTGGTCTATTAGTATATTTAAAACCCCCAGTAGCGCAAAGGTTTTTCCTATAGCCACGTTAATACAATGGTACAAGTGAACGTGGTTTAAATAAGGACACGCAGAAACAAATCGGTTTTTATTCAGTACAACCAAAAGTCTATAATATTGTTCCATAAGTTTGTCACTTTGAGGAATATTTTACTGAGAGCTAATAATTAAGTATATCAGCTAGGCTAGGACTAACCTTAGGCTTAAGTCAAACAGTGACGTTTAAGACTTTTAATTCAAGTGATTGGGTTATAACATTATTCTATAAGTTTGTCACTTTGAGGAATATTTTACTGAGAGCTAGTAACGGAGTGACGTCATCACAAGATGAAAATCTCCCCCTAAGCGAGGCGCTGTCAAAGGCTACGTGTGTAATCATATTGTACACTTATGGTCTAACTTATGTAAAGATAGGAGGCTTTAGTTTAGGCGAATGTTAACTTGGGAATTAGATATTGGTGTCTAGCCTAGATTCCTAGAAGAAGCTAGCTATTGTATTGACTTTAAACTACCACCCCTGATTGTTAAACTCAAATTCTTAAACTTTAATTCCCATATATAATGATGTATAGTAATTTTAAAAAGTGTCACACTATGGCCGCACTTCAGTTAACTTCACTAATTGTGAGGTTTGGAAATTGTGCGCTAATGTTATCATTGTGGAAGCCAATTAAATAATTGGAGGTAGAACACTGTCTATGGTCGTAATTATTTAAACTTATTTTATGAATTCATTGTTCTTTTTCTAAAGTATACGATGCCAGTATATTATTTTTCTTTGTGACAGTGTTTTTATATTTATTTTTTCATAGCGTATTGAATTTATGTTCGTCATTAGTTGTTCAATTATTTATGGTCTCCCATAAACTAAATTATTAGCATCATTGAATTAGCTCACCTTAAGCCAATTTATGTATATATTTAAAGTGTTAACACCAGTGTTATTGAATTAAAGGATATTTGGCATTATTTTATAATATTCATTTCTTCACATGTCCTTCGTAAAATCTTAAACAATTCCGGCAGCCGATCCAAAACTGGCACAAAGATAGCCAGTTTAATTGACTATTCTTTAACACTATAGTGTAGGATAATTGATATAGATTCCTACAATAGATACTACAATATACAAATTATTGAATTTTTCCCGGGGAAAGATTAAAAGGTAATATTACGGTTTTGGCCGACTCGTTTGTTTTACTTTCATCATCGTTTATAAAGCTTGGCGTTGTCCCTTACAGAAAATAATTAATGTAAAAAAATTATTAATTCTTTTAATTTACTTATTTTAAAACAGTTAATTTTTCTAGTATAATTTATATTTAGTATATTAATTATTTTACAGTACCAAAAAGTCACGAAAAAAATTAATTTAATTTTTCGTGACTTTTTGGTCCTAAAAAAGATTTAATATTAATTAACACTTATTCTGCTTTCAATTGACATCGAAAATCATTTGTAAATTTTCATTAGGTCGGTTAGGTGTGTTAAAATATAATAATATAATAATATAATATAACACCATTCTCGGCATGATCACCACTAGTTTTAAAACTCTTCATTCAATTTTATTATGATCATTATTATTATTATTATTATTGAGTGGGGTGGCAAGCCAAACACTTCGACCTCAGGTCCATTGTGCATCCCCAAACTGTGTGACTTAAATAAGTCCTATTGCCGACACAAAGGTTAAAATCTGCCTGGCCGTGATGTTTGAGACGTCATACGTCTAAAACCGATGCATACCCAAATGCTCAAACCTCTGGGCTGCATAGTAATCGCAGCTACAGAGTACATGTGAGGCAGTTTCCTCCTCAGCTAGACAGGCTCTGCAAATCGGGTCATCACTGACCCCAATGAGAGTTAAATGTCTGTTTAGATGGCAGTGGCCTGTAAGTAGGCCAATAACAATCCTAATACTAACCCTAGAGAGCGAGAGAAATTCTCTGGCTCTCTCCCTAGAAGGGCCAAGAGTAAACTCTTTGGCCTGCCTTTGACCCTCAATCTCAGACCATTGTCTGAGTTGACGATCTGACATAAACTTGGAGATCAAGCCGCGCACAAGTCCTCGGGAAATGGGGAGAGCAGGTTCTGGCCCAATGAACCCAGCCCTCGCACCTTCCTTGGCCAAGGCGTCGGCCCTTTCGTTCCCAAGATGCCCCTTATGCCCAGGAACCCAACAAAGTTGAACTTTATTGCGCAACCCAAGAGCACAGAGGAGATCTAAGCAGCTAAGAACCAGTTTAGAAATAATACTATACTGGCTGAGAGCTCTAAGAGCGGCCTGGCTATCCGAATAAATCTGGATAACCTTCCCATGATACCCCTGATGTAAACAGTAAGCAACACAGGAGCCAATGGCAAATATTTCCGCCTGGAATACACTAGTGTGTATCCCTAGGCTTTCATAAAAGCCAAAATTATTAGTAAGGCAATACATCCCCGCACCAGTGCCATGGTGGGCCTTAGACCCATCAGTGAACCAGACGATCTCTCCTCTGGTACCGAGGGTCAAGTTACTCCACTCCGCACGGCTAGGAAAGTTGACCTCAAAAGGTTTACTAAATTGAAGTTTAGTTACCATCATATCAGAACCCATTGTCATAATCGGCATCTGAGCTTGGTGTGGCTATGCTCTCAATTATTAGCCTTCCACCAGCCATTTTGGTTAAGCCTATAGGCACCTAAAAAGGCAGCTTCCTCAATAAAAAGGTGGAGAGGAAGTATATTCAGGAGAATTTCTAGAGAAGCGCTTGGGGCTGTTCTCATGGCTCCTGAAATGCCGACCCAAGCCAGCCTTTGAAGAGTGCGCAGACTAAACTGCACAGTCTTTAAAGTAACTCTTGGCCACCAGACCACAGCTGCATAAGACAGGATAGGTCTGATGATCATGGTGTACAGCCAGTACACAGCTCTGGGGCTTAGGTCCCAGGTCATGCTAACTGTACTTCTTATGATCATAATATGTTATCATTTTCGATGATATTTTATTTTACGAGGTGTTTTTATGACAATCCAAAGCCGCTTAACGAAGTACGGCTAACTTGTTTACGCCGCTATAGAAAAGCCACCCTTCCCTCGTTGAGTTTCTCAAGCAAGCAATTTTTCTCTTTTCCATTTCATTCTTTTTATTTTCGAACGTTTTTCTACCAGCGTTGCACTTTCTCTCAGACCCTTTTGAAAGTCAGAAAGCAAACTAAAAGGAACCCTTGCGAAAGCGGGAAAGGGGCACCCGCGGCCATCTGACGGCCTTTCAGGTAACTAGTACGATGAGGGTCGTTGTGGTTGGGGGTATAACCCCTCATACAAACCACAAAATAGAAAAAAGAATCAGGAAAGAAAGGCCTACTATAATGTCAATATCATCCACCTTTTTCAACAGAACGAAACTAGAAACGTTTTATTACAAGCTATATTTTATTGTTGCTGCTTACTTTATTTAAAGTTTGAAAAAATATAAAGCGATGTACTTGAAATCTGTTGTACTCTTATTTTGCCTCTGGACCCAAAGTTTGTTTGAAATTGAAAACAATTATGAGTAAAATTCTTTGTGGTGAAATAAGAATTTCTATAAAGTAACATTGGACTTACGGTTTTGATGTTGCTGCTGCGTCACGGGTGACGTATCGATGACGTTTTACTACGAAAAGCCATGGACATAAGGGTAAATAGGCCTTTCTATGAAGTAACATTGAACTTCCGGTTTTGATGTTGCTGCTGCGTCACTGGTGACGTATCGATGACATTTTACTACGAAAAGCCATGGACATAAGGGTAAATAGGCCTTTCTATGAAGTAACATTGGACTTCCGGTTTTGATGTTGCTGCTGCGTCACGGGTGACGTATCGATGTCGTTTTACTACGTAAAGCCATGGGCATAAGGGTAAATAGGCCTTTCTATGAAGTAACATTGGACTTCCGGTTTTGATGTTGCTGCTGCGTCACGGGTGACGTATCGATGTCGTTTTACTACGAAAAGCCACGGGCATAAGGGTAAATAGGCCTTTCTATGAAGTAACATTGGACTTCCGGTTTTGATGTTGCTGCTGCGTCACGGGTGACGTATCGATGTCGTTTTACTACGTAAAGCCATGGGCATAAGGGTAAATAGGCCTTTCTATGAAGTAACATTGGACTTCCGGTTTTGATGTTGCTGCTGCGTCACGGGTGACGTATCGATGTCGTTTTACTACGAAAAGCCATGGGCATAAGGGTAAATAGGCCTTTCTATGAAGTAACATTGGACTTCCGGTTTTGATGTTGCTGCTGCGTCACGGGTGACGTATCGATGTCGTTTTACTACGTAAAGCCATGGGCATAAGGGTAAATAGGCCTTTCTATGAAGTAACATTGGACTTCCGGTTTTGATGTTGCTGCTGCGTCACGGGTGACGTATCGATGTCGTTTTACTACGAAAAGCCATGGGCATAAGGGTAAATAGGCCTTTCTATGAAGTAACATTGGACTTCCGGTTTTGATGTTGCTGCTGCGTCACGGGTGACGTATCGATGTCGTTTTACTACGAAAAGCCATGGGCATAAGGGTAAATAGGCCTTTCTATGAAGTAACATTGGACTTCCGGTTTTGATGTTGCTGCTGCGTCACGGGTGACGTATCGATGTCGTTTTACTACGAAAAGCCATGGGCATAAGGGTAAATAGGCCTTTCTATGAAGTAACATTGGACTTCCGGTTTTGATGTTGCTGCTGCGTCACGGGTGACGTATCGATGTCGTTTTACTACGTAAAGCCATGGGCATAAGGGTAAATAGGCCTTTCTATGAAGTAACATTGGACTTCCGGTTTTGATGTTGCTGCTGCGTCACGGGTGACGTATCGATGTCGTTTTACTACGAAAAGCCATGGGCATAAGGGTAAATAGGCCTTTCTATGAAGTAACATTGGACTTCCGGTTTTGATGTTGCTGCTGCGTCACGGGTGACGTATCGATGTCGTTTTACTACGAAAAGCCATGGGCATAAGGGTAAATAGGCCTTTCTATGAAGTAACATTGGACTTCCGGTTTTGATGTTGCTGCTGCGTCACGGGTGACGTATCGATGTCGTTTTACTACGAAAAGCCATGGGCATAAGGGTAAATAGGCCTTTCTATGAAGTAACATTGGACTTCCGGTTTTGATGTTGCTGCTGCGTCACGGGTGACGTATCGATGTCGTTTTACTACGAAAAGCCATGGGCATAAGGGTAAATAGGCCTTTCTATGAAGTAACATTGGACTTCCGGTTTTGATGTTGCTGCTGCGTCACGGGTGACGTATCGATGTCGTTTTACTACGTAAAGCCATGGGCATAAGGGTAAATAGGCCTTTCTATGAAGTAACATTGGACTTCCGGTTTTGATGTTGCTGCTGCGTCACGGGTGACGTATCGATGTCGTTTTACTACGAAAAGCCATGGGCATAAGGGTAAATAGGCCTTTCTATGAAGTAACATTGGACTTCCGGTTTTGATGTTGCTGCTGCGTCACGGGTGACGTATCGATGTCGTTTTACTACGAAAAGCCATGGGCATAAGGGTAAATAGGCCTTTATATGAAGTAACATTGGACTTCCGGTTTTGATGTTGCTGCTGCGTCACGGGTCACGTATCGATGTCGTTTTACTACGTAAAGCCATGGGCATAAGGGTAAATAGGCCTTTCTATGAAGTAACATTGGACTTCCGGTTTTGATGTTGCTGCTGCGTCACGGGTGACGTATCGATGTCGTTTTACTACGTAAAGCCATGGGCATAAGGGTAAATAGGCCTTTCTATGAAGTAACATTGGACTTCCGGTTTTGATGTTGCTGCTGCGTCACGGGTGACGTATCGATGTCGTTTTACTACGAAAAGCCATGGGCATAAGGGTAAATAGGC
Organism: Leiobunum rupestre; assembly: GCF_980474605.1. NCBI lineage: Eukaryota > Metazoa > Arthropoda > Arachnida > Opiliones > Sclerosomatidae > Leiobunum > Leiobunum rupestre. The sequence goes on along the minus strand of NC_143392.1, from coordinate 30,692,024 downwards.
CTTTCTATGAAGTAACATTGGACTTCCGGTTTTGATGTTGCTGCTGCGTCACGGGTGACGTATCGATGTCGTTTTACTACGAAAAGCCATGGGCATAAGGGTAAATAGGCCTTTCTATGAAGTAACATTGGACTTCCGGTTTTGATGTTGCTGCTGCGTCACGGGTGACGTATCGATGTCGTTTTACTACGTAAAGCCATGGGCATAAGGGTAAATAGGCCTTTCTATGAAGTAACATTGGACTTCCGGTTTTGATGTTGCTGCTGCGTCACGGGTGACGTATCGATGTCGATTTACTACGTAAAGCCATGGGCATAAGGGTAAATAGGCCTTTCTATGAAGTAACATTGGACTTCCGGTTTTGATGTTGCTGCTGCGTCACGGGTGACGTATCGATGTCGTTTTACTACGTAAAGCCATGGGCATAAGGGTAAATAGGCCTTTCTATGAAGTAACATTGGACTTCCGGTTTTGATGTTGCTGCTGCGTCACGGGTGACGTATCGATGTCGTTTTACTACGAAAAGCCATGGGCATAAGGGTAAATAGGCCTTTCTATGAAGTAACATTGGACTTCCGGTTTTGATGTTGCTGCTGCGTCACGGGTGACGTATCGATGTCGTTTTACTACGTAAAGCCATGGGCATAAGGGTAAATAGGCCTTTCTATGAAGTAACATTGGACTTCCGGTTTTGATGTTGCTGCTGCGTCACGGGTGACGTATCGATGTCGTTTTACTACGAAAAGCCATGGGCATAAGGGTAAATAGGCCTTTCTATGAAGTAACATTGGACTTCCGGTTTTGATGTTGCTGCTGCGTCACGGGTGACGTATCGATGTCGTTTTACTACGAAAAGCCATGGGCATAAGGGTAAATAGGCCTTTATATGAAGTAACATTGGACTTCCGGTTTTGATGTTGCTGCTGCGTCACGGGTCACGTATCGATGTCGTTTTACTACGTAAAGCCATGGGCATAAGGGTAAATAGGCCTTTCTATGAAGTAACATTGGACTTCCGGTTTTGATGTTGCTGCTGCGTCACGGGTGACGTATCGATGTCGTTTTACTACGTAAAGCCATGGGCATAAGGGTAAATAGGCCTTTCTATGAAGTAACATTGGACTTCCGGTTTTGATGTTGCTGCTGCGTCACGGGTGACGTATCGATGTCGTTTTACTACGAAAAGCCATGGGCATAAGGGTAAATAGGCCTTTCTATGAAGTAACATTGGACTTCCGGTTTTGATGTTGCTGCTGCGTCACGGGTGACGTATCGATGTCGTTTTACTACGAAAAGCCATGGGCATAAGGGTAAATAGGCCTTTCTATGAAGTAACATTGGACTTCCGGTTTTGATGTTGCTGCTGCGTCACGGGTGACGTATCGATGTCGTTTTACTACGTAAAGCCATGGGCATAAGGGTAAATAGGCCTTTCTATGAAGTAACATTGGACTTCCGGTTTTGATGTTGCTGCTGCGTCACGGGTGACGTATCGATGTCGATTTACTACGTAAAGCCATGGGCATAAGGGTAAATAGGCCTTTCTATGAAGTAACATTGGACTTCCGGTTTTGATGTTGCTGCTGCGTCACGGGTGACGTATCGATGTCGTTTTACTACGTAAAGCCATGGGCATAAGGGTAAATAGGCCTTTCTATGAAGTAACATTGGACTTCCGGTTTTGATGTTGCTGCTGCGTCACGGGTGACGTATCGATGTCGATTTACTACGTAAAGCCATGGGCATAAGGGTAAATAGGCCTTTCTATGAAGTAACATTGGACTTCCGGTTTTGATGTTGCTGCTGCGTCACGGGTGGCGTATCGATGTCGTTTTACTACGTAAAGCCATGGGCATAAGGGTAAATAGGCCTTTCTATGAAGTAACATTGGACTTCCGGTTTTGATGTTGCTGCTGCGTCACGGGTGACGTAATTATGACGTTTAACTACGAAAAGCCCAGGACAAAAAAGTAAATCCGACCATGAGCCCTGTTTTTAGGCATAAACTGAACTGAACTTCCGCGTATTTCGTGACGAATGAGCTAAATAAAAACAAGTTCAGCACGCTGCCTTAGAGCAAGAGTCAAGCAAGTCTGAAAACTCCTATTTGAGAAAAACCAGTTTTAAGTTTGAAATCTAGCATAATAACAATGATAATCTAATAATGAAAATTGATAAAAATAGAGTAAAAATATATTGAAAATTTTGAACTGAGTCACTTTAACTTAAAAACACTCAAGGATTCTTATTTTGAATTTCTTTCAATAGTCACGTATCTCAACTTACTTGACTTTTGCTCTCAGGTGGCGACTGCAAACGTAGCTTATTTTAAATTTATAATATTAAATATTATTAATATGTAATATAATGTTAAAGCCAGTTTCTAGGTGGAAGCACCTTCAAGTTATATCAAAACGAAATGCGTGATAATGCATACCATAAGTTTATGATACCTCCAAGTAGTCAAATAAGACCTTTCAAGGTGGAATCTTTGACTAGAAAACGTCATGTCAAAACTTGTCTCGTCGATTGCCGCGAAAATTAAAAATTAAAAAAAAAATCTCGGAGCCAGCGCTGCTGTGCGGTCGAGAATGAAACTATATTGGGAGGGACTAATTTCATTAAGCGGAGCTTAGTGGGGTGGAAGGGGAGATAGGGTTCTTGACGATAATTTTAGTGTCGTCTGCTCTCGTGGAGTAAGAACCGTTTTTTCTCTTCATCTAGTGGACAAGAAAGGTAGTTCTATTGAAAGGAATTAGAGAGCCAAAATTATGGATTAAATACCGCATTTAATTAATGAGAGATTGAAGAAAGTTTTTAATTCTGTATATCTTTATAAAACGTTTACTTACCAGTTATAAGCATTGGCTCTAAAAAATTTACCGCTAGCGTTTGAGTGCCTTTCTTTAAAGATGTTACTTTCAAATCGACTTGGGATGATTTTTCCCATCGTTTCCCACCCAATACAATACCTCTTTCAGTTGCAATATTGCACTCACAAGGAGACGACCCGAGGTGATAATCACCGATTTTGTTCAAACTCGCTTATAGTGTACACCTCCATGTACCTTAAAAAACCTGCATGGGAAAAGTTGCGACGGGCTTTCGTTTTGCCATGGCAAAAAACGTTTTTGACAACATGATTTGGAATTTTTCCATTGAAAATATCATGAGAATCTGAAGCATTTTAAGAGTCCCCCAATTGACCAAATTGCATTTAAACTTGATTAAATTTAATTTTTAAAATCAATTTAAATGTAATTTTAACGTTTTTGAAATTTAGATTCCCATGTTATTTTCAATGGAAAAATTCCAAATCATATTGTCAAAAACGTTTTCGGTTGCCATGGCAAAACGAAAGCCCGTCGCAACTTTTCCCTTGTGAGTTTGTTTTACACACAAATTAGGCATTATTAACAAAACTTAAGAAATTTAAACTTCCAACCATTTCCAACACATCAAATATAAACATCGCTTCTTTAAAACTGTCGAATTTTTTCATTAGCCAATAACCACGACTTTTTATTTGAAAAATAAACCAATAGAAAAAAAGGTTTTTTCCCTATACGGGGGGAACGAATTTTCCGAGGGAATATTGAAATTTATCTCTTTTGAGGCAGTTCTAGCTAGCCTCGCACCAAACCGGATTAAAGAAACGTCGGCTTCTGCAGTTCAGATTTATATTAAGGCCACGTTGACACAGTGCGGAGAGAGTCTATTTGGACAAGCATATCCGCCATAGGCAGCATAGCCATTTGACTACTTAGAGGTATCACAAACCTATGCGCCTACTAAAATATTTAATATTTAAGGCCCTACATGTAGGTTCTCTTCTGCCTGTCCCCCTTTAAATTTGGCCAACCGCTGAACATGTTGGCCTACTACCAGGGTATTTGTGCTCCACTAAGTTAATTTAAAGGTGGACAGGCAGAAAAAACCTAGGCCTTTAAAGTAACAAAATTGATAGAAAAACGTTGTAGAGTTAATGTTTACTAACGTTTTTGTTCACTGAATTGACAACTGTTAGGCTCAATAAATAGTCCCTAACCTAATTCATATTTTGGAAGCAAAACAAGCAAATTAAGAAATAAAAAATGTTACGTCTTAGAAGTGTTGAAACTTTTTTTTTATTAGTTGGGATTGTAACGTGTGGGATCATTCAGTCCGCTCGTCCACCTGATTAATCAATTGGAAATATGTGTAACGGCCACGCCAACGGGGGAAATGTGTGGACAGGAGTGGAGTGACCCGTGGCGGAAGTATTCCGACCACCCGTTGGGGGATTGGTGGTCGTCCTCACACGGCCATCCACAAACTCTGCCTAACAGACGCTTGGGATTACAGGAGTACGCCACTGTACTCCCGGCAAGTGTTGAAACTGTAATTAATAATATAAAAACCCAATCTATCTAAGTATCGAGACTTACAAATATTATAATAAATATCTTTATAAAAGAAATTAATAGTTGAAATTTGGAATGTGGTCCGAAAATATTTTAAATTATTAAGTATTTCACAAAAAAAAACAGTCCAATCCATTTAACTTTAACCATTCTCATAAAAAGAATTTAATTATTATTATATTATTAACGAAATACAACAAATACTAGTTTAAATTTATTCTAATAAAAATGAAATTTAAAATGACCAGATGACTTGGTTAATCAAGTTTAAGAAATTCAGATTTATTAAAATAATGGACGTGTAGAGGTAATTTATAGGAGCGTAGATTGTATACACGTTTTCTTTAGTTGGCTTAACTGGTCTAAAATAACTAGGTATGGTTAGTCAGACATAAATATCACAATTTATCTAAACAAAAACTTGCGATAATTCGGAAATAAATATTTCCTTCTTAAAACTGTAATAGGCGCTTCAATAAAAGCCACTCTCTTTTTCTTTCTTCCAATACGCGCATGCGCTAGTCTCTGAATAAAATAATCACGTGTTTAAGTTAGTTTTACTTGTAAGGCTAAAGTTGATAGCGCGCGCGCATTTTTCTTTCAGGAGGCGCGTGCAAAATTGAACGAGCTCTTCTAAATTGAAATATTAAGCAGAGCGCGCTTTAAAATATAACGCTTTTACAAGGTCCTGGCTCTCTGTATTACCACTTCTAGGCAAATCGCTGAACCGCTTTTATTTAATCGTCTATTGAAACATTTTTCTAAAAGACGTTTTATTAATTTCCGCTTGTAGACAGACCTTAGTTGAGATAAAAATAAAATTATTCGAAATTAATTTTAAAAATATACCTGTGCCAAAAGAAAAAAGCGTCTGGCTTTGACTGAATTAAGTAAAAGCAGCTTCGCTAAATTCGATTTAAAACTGAGTCGGGCCGAAGAAAGAGAAAGGACTTTTTTTAATAATAGAAAAGACGGACAGAGATATTTAAGGTAAAGAAATAACTTTTCAGCCCTGCTGGGCCCAATTGTATTAAGTTATAAAAGGAAAAGGAAGCGTAGCCTTTTACGAGGGCTGTAAACAAAGCGAAATAAAATAAAATTCTACGTCTTACATGTACGGCGAAGAAACGCAATATTTTCTGGAGTGGCCGAAAGGCTGAACTCGAAATTACAACAACTATTTGTCGATTTATTTCACGGCCTCGTCTTTATAGGATGCTGCTGGTATCGAAATACGGGCTTCGTATCGAATAACACGACTTAGTACAAAACGGGGTTAAAGTTGATAAAAATACCTATAACCTCTTCAGCGTTATAGAAAAGCAATATCCGTACAAACAAGCTAGCCAGGGGCGTAAGAACGCTACACGATCCCTAACCTCTCTATGGTCTACGGCAGGGATGCGCCCATATTGGTAATTTTTGGAAATGGTCGTCACGACCTCCAAAATGGTGATCTCGGCCCTCAAATGTTTTATTTCGAAAATATATTGATATATATTATTATAATAATTCTCTACCTCGTCTCAACAAATACAGCACCCCACACAAGGAGAACGCAACTTGTTGAGGTTAACGGTAATAGTGAGTGTAGGGAGCTGTTGGCTCGAGTGGCACGAAGGGCTTGTCACCACTTCCTCCTACGCATGGTGACCCGACCATCTGAATTAATGGTTTTAAATGTCGCTTGATGACTTAGGCCTAAAGTGGTGCCTTGGGTACTAGACTAGCTGATTATTATTATTACAAAAGCACAATTTCTATATTTGACCTAGGAGCAACAAACACAAACCCCACACAAGGAGAACGCAACCCGTCAAAAGTCATACATTTTATTGCGTACATTTATCATTGGTTAGACGCTTTAGCACCTGCTGCCGTCGGAAGGGGAAAATTCGGAAATTGTCTTCCCCCCTTTCCTTAATATGTTCAGCGTAAAGGTTCATCCAATGAAATTTGTACACAACACTGCGTTAGCCTGTTGAAAAGCTAGCTGCATTCTTCCTTGTGTTTGTTGCTCTTAGGCGGTGCCACTAATTGTTGGGATTTCGCTAAGCGAAGCGGAATTCCTAATTGCTGGTAAAAGTGAGTAACTAGTTGTAGGGTAATTATAGCCTACACGTTTTATTGTAACGACTTAATATCGCAAACGAATAACACCGATAATTTAGAACATGGAAGCCCATATTTCCAATTTATAAAATCTAAATTACTGAGGTCAAAATTTCCAGTATCACGGTCGATTACATCCTATATTACACACAGGGTGTTATAAAAAATTATGCAAAAGTTTACGGAGCTGTAGGGGTGAGTTGAGAAGTATGCCTGTTTTTTCCCCATTTTCCTACGAGAGCTTCAAAGTGTGGCCTACTAGCCACTGGAAGTAGGCTGCAACAAGCGCAAAACCAAACAGCAGGGACTTTAAATACGGTTTAAGTTTACTCTTTTACGCTGGTTACCTCGATTTGTTTACAAAGTCCTATTTTACCTATCACACGAACCCAAACCTTGGTTATGCGCTTGTTGCAGCCTACTTCCAGGGACTAGTAGACCACACTTTGAAGCTCTCTGGTGCTCTTTTAACTCATCGTAGGAAAATGGAAGTCAAACAGACATACTTCTCAAATCACCCCCTACAACTCCTTAAAAGTTTTGCATTAACCTTTGAAACACCCCGTATTTCTTTTTATCAGATTTAAATATATTTTCAAGGTAAATATTTTGAAGGTCGAGATCGGAATTTACTACTTGGAGTCACTTCTTTCAATATCAACTACTACTTCAAGCCAACATCCGGTATTAATTGGTTATCACCAATGAGACTCATTTTAAGGCGCTAGACTAAAACAACGCGCGATATTGGTCGGTCTAAGGTTCGGAAGGCTTAAAAGACGACCGAAATAGGAAAAATCCGATATCTCGAAGAAAGTATCGAAGAGTTTTGATACTTCAGCTGACAGTTAGTCCGAGGCGGCGAATTTCGTGTTCTAAATCGAAGCAAATGGGCAGCTGACGGTGGTGTAGTAGCGAGCCCTCGTACGGAGTTGAAGAAAGTCAGTCTGTCCGTATTCCGTCCACGCGTCGTGTAGATGGAATTATTTGGAAAACGCGGTACGCATTACATAACATAACCCTTTCTTATATATTTGGAACCTCCACAGGGACCAGCGTCCGCGAGAGGGCCAAATATGAGGGTTGGACTTCCGGACTACGGGCTTTTTTTGGTACTTGCGGATTTTTAACGCGAGTTCGTTAAGCCTACCAGCCACGGATTCAGCCGTAGAGTCACCTACGCTTTTCTGATCACGTGGTCCACTACTCTAGGGAAGCTAGGCAACCGTGTCCCTAGCGCTGCCATTTGTCGTCGGAACTGCTGCGAAACGGATAGTTAGTTGAAAGAAGAGTTACCAGACTACAGGGACCCGCGTTGTCTAGATGTAACCTTTGAATGCGATCAGATTTAGCGATGACCACTGAGGATGGTATATTTGTAAAGGTTATTTATATTTTAATAATCAGCTAGGCTAATACCCAAGGCACCACCTTAGGCCTAAGTCTTCAAGCGATTTTTTAAGCCATTAGCTTAGGTGTTCGAGTTACAACGCTTATTAAAGTGTTGACAAGCCCTTCATGCCACTCGAGCCGACAGCAGCGAGGTTAAAGTACCGACCCACTTCGTAACCTTATCATCATGTTCTATTAGGTTAAAGCAGGATTGGGAAAAACTAGGTTAAAAACCAAGTTTTTTTTTAAATACGCATTTTTAATATGCATGTTTTTTGGAATAGTATTCATAGTTTTAAACTGTTTTTATAGCAAGCTAAAAATATAGTAACGAGTATGAAACGAGTTTTCAGCTTGTTTTACTTTACTTTTTATAAACACCAAATTTGAATAATAATTGTTTTACAAATAAATCTTTTAAAATTCTCTTAACAAAGTAATAAACCTTTTTTATAAAACGGATTCGGCGCTTCGAAATTATTTGTACAAAATTTTTAAAACTTCTTAAAGCAAAAGTCGGCTCGAAGTGATGTAACTATTTTCTCAACAGAGGTCGCTATCGTCGAAATCAAAACAAGATACTTAAGCTACATATTGACCCTCGCGTTGAGTAGCTCGTTTGTAAACTGGACAATAACTTAAATTATAGTAATTTTTCACAATATATTTTGTATAGGATATATAATTTAGGTTAAAGTCCACTAAGTAGAGTAGAAGTGGTCTAATTATAATACTCTACAATGGCTCTCTAGCGACGCTATTTTGAATTTTAGCTTCCTGTGGCATTAATAGATGGCACCACGCTCTCCAGTAAAGTCGTTTTTTCGAAGAATCGGATAGATTCATTGCCATCTCTAATAACCAGGGCCTTATTATAATACAGATGGGAATGATAGAGCCGACAGTTGCTTTAAATTAACAGCTAACCTACAATACTACTTACGTTAGTTGTATATTTATGCATAAACTGTTTTTACAAAATGGTTGATTAAAACATCGTTTAATTTAATTAAAGTAATGGATGTAATGTTTATGAGTTTAGTTTAGTTAAAATTAACATTAATTACAATGTTGTAGTCGGACATTCGTCAAAATCACGTACGCTCTAGAGAAAAATGATTTTAGAAATTTTGAAATCTGAGCGAAAATTTTAACTCTTAAATCTCAAAATAAAATTATGATATTTGAAATAACTTTAAGATTCAAAATCCCGTCCAAGCCCAAGTCATCTAGCCACATTTAATGCCTTAAGTTATCCCCGGTTATTCACATAAAGGTATTTCTGGACACCATAGGTAAGTAAACGCAGGGGCGGATTAACCAATAAGCTGAAAAGGACTTAAGCCTTGGAGCCCGGAACTTGTCAAAGGTAGAGAGAGGCTATGATGATGCTTGAGTAAGGTCAAGGGGAGGCTGATAAAGCTCTGCCCTATTGGCTGGGATGGTAGTTAATCCGAAAATGAATAGATTCAGGCTAGCTAGACAAGACGATAGGTACAAATATGTTATACAGATAGAAATCTCAATACACTCCAAGATGTCCAAATCGCTACAAAAGGGAATGAGATATCTGTAAATTCAACCAAAATTATCCAAAGGCGGCCAACACGTGAGCTAGTTGTTTAGCCTGGATCCCTTTAAGTAAGGATCGATGCCTGCATGTTGCACGTTCGAGTTCCTTAAGTCGGAGTGTATTACATTTGGTAAACATTCACAAATTATGATGGAATGCGAACCCCATCTATCGAGCGTAAATTTAACCAATCGCAACTAAGCAATTTACGAAACTGTTTTGCCCAGGTTCACTGAACCGTACCGTCTGAGAAATTAAATAAAGTTTCTAGAATTGAACAGCGAGTGGCCATTGGTAGTTGTGATTAATTTCTTTTTCACTCGATAGATGGGGGTAATCAAGATGAAAGGTGACAATACACTAATTCTATAATACCTTGGGCTAATTAAAATAGGAAAAACTCTATCGGCATAAATAGGAGTAACAGTGACTGCGCAAGTGTGAAGATCTCAGAAGGATTTTTAATTATAATTTTTAATCTTCGCCGCTCCTTGTGGTACCCTCGCTCATGTGCAGTATGAGTTACACTTTTTTTTGGTTCTGATTGGGGTCGAAAGAAGTGTGTTTTACTTTTTTAGGGATCTTAAACATCCCTGTATTAAATAGTCCAAGCAGTAATACGGTCTGCGCAATCGCAATTTCTGACGCGCCATCTGCTATCAGAAAAGATAAATATATAGTATGTAATTTAATCATGTTCTCCCGTTTCTCCACAAATTTAATTGGTGCCCAAGGGGGTCTCATGTACGAATAAAAATGCTATTGGCCGAACCAGGTGACGTCACCTGTAACTTTGAGAAGGCTAGCATTTTCCGAACCCAGTGACGTCATGTACTACACCAGAAGGCTGAGTAGCAGACCTAGAATAAGACGACGCATAAACCAAAACCCCCCTTTCGAGGCAACCTTTCCTAGTCTAAATTTTACCAACCTTGATTGGTGCCTTAGATCGCACCAGAATATAAAACTCTAGCGGCATATTATAGAATTAGAAAAGAGGTTGAAAAATATAAAGAAAATGATGACCAAATTCCGAAATAATTTAATTATCAATTTTAAACATTGGTAGATACCGCAATAATACCTACTTTAAAAACAAGAGCTAGTATAAAAAAATCTCAAAGCCAGAAACGCAGAAACACATCATAGTAAATGCCTTCCTTAAACACCCAAATCTTAAATCATTGCCTTATCGAAGTAGCGATCGCCCTTGGCTGTGGTTCGGTGTTATTTAGATAGTTTAGTGCGATGAAGAGGCTTTCCATCACATGAAACGGTGATTGGGGCGTGCAGGCGGGGCTGGCCTTCGATTGCGATCTCAGCCCCGGAAATCTGCATGCTCAAACAGCGGCCTATTCTCCATCAATCAAGATAACGCGTTTAAAGCCATTCCACAAGAGATCCGCCCAGACAAGGGGAGCCTACTGTTTAAAACGAGGGACCACCTCTATATTTTATGACGAAGAAGACTTCGTAGAGTCGAGTTACTGCAATATCAAAACTGACTTAAATTCGGAGGTTGCAACCCTTCAAAGTCTTCGGACGCGGCTCCATGGCGCGACCTGTCTTCATAAATTAAATTTATAGCCTCTAAAAACGGATCTATAAAATGCTTCTTCGACCAATACACTCTATCAATTGACGTCAAAGCTATCTCCCGGCCAAAACACTAGGCTCTTTTTCCAGGTGATTTTTTTCAATAAAACACCCAAACCACGATCAATTGATTTTTTTCGGGTTTCCGAATATAATAACGCGACGACTTGTTTTTGGAACAATAAAAGCACTGTTGTGATAATTTACAATTACAATTACAATTTATTGCTAAAATTTTAAATTTACAATTGATTTCGAGCGCTAAGTCAACTGGCGACTTGTAAGCCCTCTATCAAAAATAAATAGATATTACAAATTTTAATATTTACTAGTGAGGTTAATTAACAAATTTTAAAAACCATCTAATCCAAGGAAAATACACTTTGTTAAATAGAGCAATTTAAAAAAATTAAAAATCATCGATTATAATTTTTTGTTTAACAATTTTTTTAAATTTATGTACTGAATTTACCTTTTGGGTTTCTGAGCTTAGGGAATTAAACATTTCTGCAACTTTATAAAAACAGATGACAATTTATTTGAAGATTTACATCTTGGTATTTTTAATAGATTTAATGAACGCTTATTTACACTTTTAACATTTTTTCCTTTAATTTAAAACCTGATTTAATGTCATTGTACAAGAATACTATAACTAGTGTGATTTATTAATTGCTTAGTTAACATTTAATATATTGCTGTTTTTAGGAGGTTTTTAGTATGTGCCTTAAAAGGAGCAATTATAAATTGAGCGGATTATTATTTTTTTGAAGTTTTTGAATTTTATCGAAATTGGAATTGGACGTATTTCCCCAGATGCAGATACCGTATAATAATAAAGAATGGAATAAGGACATCACTGGAAAAGTTTGCATTCGTGTCTATTACATTTTTATTTAGTTTAACAGAATATAATTCAAAGCTCCTTCGCACCATTGCGCCTTTGAGGAGTTAATCGCTTTTACTTATTATTTAATATTAATATTTTTTAAACATTCACCTAATTTTTTCTAATATCATTCGTAAGAAAAATTGTGTAAGGCGAAATACATCATATAGCAATTAAATCAAGTTTTCTAAAATGTTCGGAGTATATGATTTTTATATAAATCATTGTCCCTACAATTGACAATGTTTTCTAAAATGTTCGGAGTATATGATTTTTATATAAATCATTGTCCCTACAATTGACAATGTTTTCTAAAATGTTCGGAGTATATGATTTTTATATAAATCATTGTCCCTACAATTGACAATGTTTTCTAAAATGTTTTGAATATATGATTTTTGTATAAATCATTGTCCCTACAATTTACAAGGTTTTCTAAAATGTTTGGAATATATGATTTTTATATAAATCATTGTCCCTACAATTGACAATGTTTTCTAAAATGTTTTGAATATATGATTTTTGTATAAATCATTGTCCCTACAATTTACAATGTTTTCTAAAATGTTTTGAATATATGATTTTTGTATAAATCATTGTCCCTACAAATTACAAGGTTTTCTAAAATGTTTGGAATATATGATTTTTATATAAATCATTGTCCCTACAATTTACAAGGTTAATTCTTAAATTTTAAGCTCTAATGTAGTGTACATATTCGCGGCTTAGCGGAAAATTCATGCTAATTACTAAAATGATTTGAACCTGCAAAGATACATGTTTCATTTTAATGTCTTAGATCATGGAGAGGTCTCTTAAAGCTAGATAGTAAATAAAGCCTTAATTATTAATAAATAAATTTATTTAATTTCAAAGTTATAAAAATAAACGCATTTTATTAAATTATTTTCTTCGCCATTTTTTCCCCTATTTTTTCCCCAGCTTCTATTAATTTGCTATAGAGGGAGCTGTTAACCAATCAACATAAAATCCCCCGTCTTCAGCCAGGTTGGAGGAAGACATTATTACTTATTGTGGGACACGCGTTTCTTTACTGGATTAGCGTCGTAATCTAACCAGCTAAAGTTGAATAACACTGATGGTAATTATATTAAATATTTGCTTACCAGCCGTAAAAATTGAGACTAAATTAGCTAAAAAACCCAACCCCCAAAGTGTAATTAATTATTTTTCCCCGATAAACTTAGTCACGACGTGAAGAAAAACCGTTAATAAGTAAAAACTTATAATTAGATAAAACGCTATATGTATAAAAAATTGGAAACTCTATAACGTGGATAGCAACGTCGTTACTAGTGTTAAAGCGTGATTTTTTTCCAAGTGAGGAAAGTGCATTCTAATGATGGAATAGTTTTTGAACGGAAATAAAAAGGTTCGAGGGCATTGGAAATAGATTATTTACAGTAAAAAAAGGCGCTATAAAAACTCAGCAGAGAACCGCTGCCAATAATTCGATATGGATTTGCAGACCTTGTAGTGAAAAAACTACAACACCACAGCAAACGAATAACGGGTTGCTTAAGCTCAAAATAAAATGGACGGACTTTTCCAAAGTAAATTTGTTTTATTCCAAGAATGTATTTATTTATGCTACCGAGAAAGATCATGGTCTAATTTACCCCCGACATGAGAAGAATTGAAGAAAAACGTCGAAAGACGTCGGTTTTAAGAAAAATGCTATTTGAATTCCTATGTAACATATGTGTTGGTGACATAAAAAGAGCAAAAACCTTACAAAAAGAAGTATAAGAAGGATTTATAAGGTAAAATGGCATACCCCATCAAAACCTCTCTATATGAAGAGTTTTTTACTTAACATTGAACAAACATACAGGGTGGAAGCCTAAGCCGTGGTCCAGCCTCGGTACTTCTCCTAGTGCACCAAAGTACTGCGGGTGGAACACTTCTACAGGCGCTGGTTGGCCAAAAATAGACCAATGGGGGAATTGGAAGCCTCAGCCGTGGTCCAGCCTCGGTACTTTTCCTAGCTTAAAAATAGACCAATGGGATAATCTTCCAAATGCTTTTTCTCGCGATTGGATAAAGATGCGCTTCTAATTATCCCATTGAGCCATTTTGGCTCCGTTAAGTTGGCGCCCCCTTGTGTTCTTTTTCAGAAAATAACCGACTAAATAAAAGGCACCCATTATGCACCACCAATATTTTATTACGCACCACTTCCGTTTAGTAGAAAATTAAAACTTAAAAGGGGGTGCTAACTTAACCATAGCGCCCCCATAGCGACAGCCCCCCCCACTTTGTCGTTAAAAGCAAATATTTTAATTTTTTTAAAAGCTTGGAAAGAGCAAATTCAATTATATCTCCTAAAGGGGTATGGTGCAATGGGAAATCTCTGTGGTGCGTCGTTGGTGCATTCGATTAGGCACGTTAAAAATATCGATATCGAGAGTGGGGGTGCTACCGTTAACTTAGCACCCCCCATATGGTTATGACGAGTTCCTATATCTTTTGAAGGAAAATGGTGCAATGAAAGATCTCTGTGGTGCACGGTTAAATTTCCCCCGTAACTAGTATGGTGCGAAATAAAACCTCTGTGGTGCGTAATGGTGCGTAATGAGTGTGTTTGATTGGAACCCATTTTTAAGGCAATTGTTGATAGGGGGCGCTGAGGGAAAACTAAATTTTCGGGCGTCCAAAATTTAAAAAATTAAATTTCCCCCGTAACTAGTATGGTGCGAAATAAAACCTCTGTGGTGCGTAATGGTGCGTAATGAGTGTGTTTGATTGGAACCCATTTTTAAGGCAATTGTTGATAGGGGGCGCTGAGGGAAAACTAAATTTTCGGATTTCCAAAATTTAAAAAATTAAATTTCCCCCGTAACTAGTATGGTGCGAAATAAAACCTCTGTGGTGCGTAATGGTGCGTAATGAGTGTGTTTGATTGGAACCCATTTTTAAGGCAATTGTTGATAGGGGGCGCTGAGGGAAAACTAAATTTTCGGATTTCCAAAATTTAAAAAATTAAATTTCCCCCGTAACTAGTATGGTGCGAAATAAAACCTCTGTGGTGCGTAATGGTGCGTAATGAGTGTGTTTGATTGGAACCCATTTTTAAGGCAATTGTTGATAGGGGGCGCTGAGGAAAAACTAAATTTTCGGGCGTCCAAAATTTAAAAAATTAAATTTCCCCCGTAACTAGTATGGTGCGAAATAAAAACTCTGTGGTGCGTAATGGTGCGTAATGAGTGTGTTTGATTGGAACCCATTTTTAAGGCAATTGTTGATAGGGGGCGCTGAGGGAAAACTAAATTTTCGGATTTCCAAAATTTAAAAAATTAAATTTCCCCCGTAACTAGTATGGTGCGAAATAAAAACTCTGTGGTGCGTAATGGTGCGTAATGAGTGTGTTTGATTGGAACCCATTTTTAAGGCAATTGTTGATAGGGGGCGCTGAGGGAAAACTAAATTTTCGGGCGTCCAAAATTTAAAAAATTAAATTTCCCCCGTAACTAGTATGGCGCGAAATAAAAACTCTGTGGTGCGTAATGGTGCGTAATGAGTGCGTTTGATTGGCACTGATTTTTAAGGTGATAGGCGATATGAGGGCGCTATGGTTAAGTTAGCACCCCCTTTTAAGTTTTAATTTTCTACTAAACGGAAGTGGTGCGTAATAAAATATTGGTGGTGCATAATGGTGCATAATGGGTGCCTTTTATTTAGTTGGTTAATTTCTGAAAAAGAACACAAGGGGGCGCCAACTTAACGGAGCCGTCTATTTTGGTAATACCAGCGCCTGTAGAAGTGTTCGACCCGCAGCACTCTGGTGTACTAGGAGAAGTACCGAGGCTGGACCACGGCTGAGGCTTCCACCCTGTATATGTACTCTTGGATGATAAAATTAGCGAATAAGTAGATTAGTCCATTATGAAAAGGGATAATAAGCTAAACCCTAAACAAATTTGAAGAAATTTAAAAACTTACTAATAGCTCGTACTCTTGTTTACTATTTATATACAAAGATATAACTCAAGGAATATCTAAATTATTTAACAGAAGCTTAATTAACAGAAATACAGTGTCAAACAATATCATAGAAACTCCTTTCTGTAACACTACCAAAAAACTAACCTAAAATTTTTACGCTGGCGTTAAATTGTATAATGCAATATTTGAAAATATCAAAGACAATAAAACTTTAACTTCTGTTAAAAAGACCCTTAAAAAATCCATTTTCGATAGAGAATAGTTAAAAAATATATATCATTTTTTGGGAATATTTCTTTATTTATTATTTTTAGATAATCTAATGTCGTTTATATATATGTTGTTTGTTAAGGATAAAAAATAATATAAATATATCGCTTGATGACTTGGCCCTCTAACTTCAATGTATTATTTTACTAAAACCACAATAAACTTGACCTGACTTGAACCAATGAACTACCGGGATTTTTAAAATTTTTTAGGAGGAAGGAGCTTACTCTTTGAGTATTCGTGGATTGGGAACACCGCTGAAATCGTCTCAAACATGGTCCTTATCGCTAAATATAAAAAATACATTATTAGTTTATTAATAATTATCGCAGATTTTATTTTGAATTTGCTCGTTCCTTCATTAGCATCCAAGCATTTTCTTTTACAAACCGCTCAGCTCAATTGAGAATGTTTCTAATTTTGAGCGAAAATGAGCGGTAAATTATCATTTTCGAAAAAAGAGAGGCGATACGATTTTTGTCTCTCAAATGAGCACCAAAAGTGAGGAGCGTTAAAGGTGAACTTAAACTGAGCCGAAATAGGTATAATACTTTCCTGCCAAATGCCTTAATATTTAAATAATCAAATGAGCGCGAGAGTGAGTAAAAATCAAGCTATCGAGCTCGACAATGCGTGAGTTGAGCGGCTCCTGAAGTAAAATGCCCATCACTGTTGTTTATGTTGGCGATGGCGAAAGCTTTGAAAACATAGCACCGAGCTGAAGATCTTTAGTCGTAGCAAAACCAGGCAAGGATTTAATTTTATGGGCTAGGTGAGGAGAAGGAAGAAACCTAAACACAGTATAAAAACGTTTCAACTATGTAAATAAAAGTAATTAATCACGAAAATCGAAGCGCAATTCTAGCGGTGTCCGCTCTCGCTAGGTGGCGTTGTAAGGTGCTTTTTTTTCGACGATTTAGTAAATTACGAAGATCCATCCCCTCCTCTCTTTCCACGTCTGACGTTTCATCCAATTTATTCTCTTTTAGAGGCGTCAACCAATTAAAAGAACTGCCGACGAAAAACAGGCAACATTCACTTTCCGCCTGCACCCCCCCCCCTCCCACTTGAGAGTTCTCCCAAGGGCCGACCATTATAGTCTGTCTTATAGGTGTCTCTACAGCTGTCTGTCTAAATGCGACAAATTTAATTACAATCTTAATAGGTGAGTTTCAATAATGACCACCTTATTCACGAGCCACTTAACTGTACGACAATCATGTATTTAACTAGGTATGGTGTTCATTTAAATTAAATGTTTCTTACTACTTTCATGACGTCATAGTTACGTCATTTATTCTCGAGTTTAGCCTTTACTGTCAAAATTAGCATCGAATCCAAAATGTCTTTCAAAATAATTTGTTAATTATATTGATACACCCTTTATGTTGATTAGGCTACTCAAAGTACTTAAACTTAATCGTAATTAATCTCATCTTGACTAAACCCAATAAATACGAATCTATTTAATTAAAATACCTGAAACTTCAAGGACTTAAAGTACTTGATTGTAAAAAACAGTGAAATAACAAATATTTTATAAAATTATACAATCATAATTAGTTTTTACCATGGAAATAATTATCAGCTACAGCTTTCTAACTTATTACGTTTTATAGAGTTCTAGTTGAAATTAAATTTAACATTAAAACTTCCTTTAGCTGTCAGGATGAGATACTGACGAACACGCGCTTCAGAAGTTCAACAATCTAGTAGTATTAACTTTGAACGGAGAGAAATTTAAGAATATGTTAATAAGTGGGTGATGAAATAAGAATGGATTGTTCTATCAGTTTTGGCGCTATCAAGGTATTTAACACGACACAGATCGGAAAAACAGTTGTTGCGATTTCTGACTAAAAACTAATTTGCGCTTTCGAGGCTGTTACAATCTCAGTGAACGAAAAAGATGTTGCGGATCGAAATAACGAACGTGAAAAATGTGAATATGTTCTGGTGTCTTACGTAATTGCCAAAGACCATTCCAGAACCTTCCGATTATTAATTAATTGCAATTAATGGTTTTAACTGCAAACTTATAATTTAAGTAGTTCATATTATATATGAAATCTATATTGGTTTAGTATTTTCGGTTTGATGTAAAAGTATACCTTCAATTACCGATAAAAAAGGTTCGAACGTCAAACGATCCCATCAATATACCCATCTGAAATCTTTAAAAATTCCTTCATATACCAATATAAAACTCCTTTAATCGAATTAAATACAATCGAAATATTTAGAAAAATTCCTTTATATACCAATATAAAACTCCTTTAATCGAATTAAATACAATCCAAATATTTAGAAAAATTCCTTTATATACCAATATAAAACTCCTTTAATCGAATTAAATACAATCCAAATATTTAGAAAAATTCCTTTATATACCAATATAAAACTCCTTTAATCAAATTAAATACAATCCAAATATTTAGAAAAATTCCTTTATATACCAATATAAAACTCCTTTAATCGAATTAAATACAATCCAAATATTTAGAAAAATTCCTTTATATACCAATTTGGAATCTCAAATAAATTCATTAAATACCATCTAAAAAGATTAATTTTCTACTATGGAACTATGGAAAACTGGCTAAGCCTTGTACATATAAATAAGTTTTAAAATAAAATCCACTATTGCACAGTTTGAAATATTTCATTTGCGCTAATTAAATATTTCAATCTGGGCAATATTGGATTTTATTTTAAAACTTAAGATTAATTTTACCAATAAAAAATGTTAATTACTTAATATCTAAAATATTTAATATACCAAACTACAATTTTAAATATTTCTCTTAAATACAATCTAAAAATTAAAATTTATCGCTTTATTAAACTGTGTAAAATCTTAAATAGTCCCATTATATAAGATTATATAATCTAGAAAAGTACAATCTAACATTGAATCAATTAAATTACAAATAAAAAATCTTGAACAAGAAATTCAACCACTTCTTTTACGCAAACTTCTAACCAAAACTCTCAAAACGAATACAGATTATAAGCCTTTGAATAATAACTAAACCACCAGAGCATCCCCCCGTTGATCAGACTCTCAGCGCAATAGATTAGGGAAGCGTTAGTGCATCTTGTTTTTCGCGGTGTATTTGTAAATCTTATCACGCTTTTGTATTTTTGATCATTCTCTTCCCCAGTACCCCTCTCCAATCTGCCCTTCTTTTTAATTTAGAGAACGCACGGATCGTTCCTTTCATCTGACTAATTCTTCTTCTTAATACGTCTAAAAGAAAAGAACCGCAATTATATCCGGAATAGCCTTCTACGTCAGGGGATCTGCGTCCGCGATGATATATAATATCGGAACTAATACGGGATTAAGAGCCGTAGTGGTCTAAAGTGGTTTCCATGGCAACGTCTAGGATACATCGTCGAGGTTTCTGTCATTTGCTTAGAGATTAACCTTATAAAGGATAACGAACTCCCACGTTCGTTGTTCAAAACCTTATTGAATAGAGTACTATTTTAAAATCTTTTGACGTACCAAATCCGCTAGGTGGTTGTGATTTTGATTGGATTTTATTTTTCAGGCAGGGGTGCGTCTAGTTAGTCAGAATTCTAACTCAGAAGCTCAGAAATTTTTCATTCTGAGTAACTAGACCGTTCTTCTGACCGGAAATAAAATAATTGTTTTTTTACCATTGAGCCAAATGGTCAGAATAGTTTCGTCGACAGAAATCAAAATCGGGGTGTAGTGTTTCTGGTATTGATGCGACACTATACGATCCCGAAACAGATATAAATTATATTTAACGTGCAAAACAGTGGGAATACGAAAGAATTCGGAATGGTAAATAATATTTCGTCTTATTTGGTGATTGATTTTTAATGATAATAAATTAAAATCTGAAAAAAAAAGGATATTTTTTACCTCAAATAATTTTTGTTTAGCTTCAGATGATTTCCGCCCTAAATCGAATTTAAACTACCCCTAAAAATATTTTAGCGTCAAGATAAAATATTTAAAAATACCAGATTTTATTGTGTTAAAATTGTCAGATAAAATATAAAAAACAAAAAATATAATATATCTAGTTTTTATTGTATAATTAGGGCCTTGATAATTGTGGTCTTCCACGTTTTCGCTTCTGGAACTTTTAAGCCCAGTTCACACTATACAATTAATTGGGCCACTTAATTGAAACCCACTAATTGTAAGCAAGAAAATTGTACAGTGTGAACAGAAAAAGTTGGAACAATGGTTACAATTTTTCTGTTCACACTGTTCAATTTTCTTGCTTACAATTAGTTGGTTTCAATTAAGTGGCCCAATTAATTGTATAGTGTGAACTGGGCTTAACTAATTTTAAATGAATTGCAATTCGAGAATTTGATTCGATTGAAAGTAATATTTTAGTTGTGATGAATATACCGAATATAATGAAGAATGTATGCTTCATCTAAAGCATCGGGTACTTGATAATATTTAAATAGGATTCGTTAAGATCAGACATTTTTTTGCGGATATATAGATTTATTTAAGGCTTCTTTAATTTTGTTTTCGTTAAAATAATCAAAAACAATATTTGTTTTCTGAGGAAAGTTTAATTCCATGCCATTTTTAATGTCTAGCAGTTATTTTGGTCCCTACTCATTTAAAATTGTGGTCTAGAGCCAAGGCCTAACAGAAACATGTGCTTTTTTGTTTTATTTTTTTAGATGAATTTTATACGGCAAAGAATTCTTAGTAAAAGAAACAAGTCTGTTTCAGAATTTTTCTGACTTAGAAAAATCTTTTTGTCAGAAAACAGTACGACAAACTAGACGCACCCCGGGTGATTCCTGTAAAATGTTAATATTTGCGTTATTTGATTCCTTAATGATATATTTAAAGGTTCACCAAATCCTTTTAAAAATTCAGTCCGAATTTTAGTTAGCTCTTCGCGCTGTAAGTAATATCCCTTTAAAATATCCATCAAAGACACATACAACTTCAGATACTAAATGACCAATCGTAAAGTGTGGATCTTGCTCACAGCCTAGCTCATTCTGAACTGTTGTCTGCACATTCGACGACAAGAACCAAAAGTCAATAATGATGTTCCATAAGTGTATCAGTTAGTAGAAATAATTACTGTTAGCTATACGAGGAGTCATGTAGAATTGCATCACACCCAAAAAAAGTAGGAGCCTCTATCGATAAAAATACGCAACTTAAAAATCAATTTATGATGAGCCGGTCCTAGGCCTTAGGAAGAAATTGGACAATAACTTTAAGAGTAAGTTGCAAATAGATTTTCGTAAAAGCCACTTAACTACTTTTTCTAGTTCATTTTATCATGGGCTTTCCGAAAATGTAACTCACTTGATGAAATACCATCGTTAAGTTTATTTCATATTAAAATGAAATTTACGTGCAGCGCCCCGCTGCGGCTTTTATTTTGAACGATTATTTTATCGCGCCTAGTTTGTGACGTCATTGACTACGGTTTTTTCAAAAAAATTCCCACTGCATCTGGTAGATTACATAGTTCCCACTATCCTACCAAGATCATTCTTGTAATATCCTTGCTGGATAATATGGCGATGCCAATTTAGCGCGCTCTTTAAAGAATAAGCTTGAGCTCGTGTTTTTAAAACCATGTAAGCACCCGCGTTCAAAATTCAGAAGAAGAATCTCAGGGTTATATAGGAGATTTTTCGGACTTAGCTACGGAATCTAGTAGCATCTGTATTTGGTATCCAAGTTTAAACTCTTTTTTAGGGATAGCGGCCAATGAGAAACAACGCGTAATCAATGACGTCAATCACCACGCTAAAATTCAAATTGTTTTGGCGTTCTACTAACTATTTGTAATTAACTACAAACGGAATGCAACGGAACTTTATATTTGGGAATATAACAAAATTAAGTCGGTAACGAATAATTTGCAACTTACTCTATAAACGAAAATCATGGTCGAATTTTTCCAGGGCACGAGGAAAAACGTCAAAGGAGTGCATCTAGGAGCAACAAACATAGCACCCCACGCAAGGAGAACGCAACCCGTCCAAAGTCGTGCATTTTCTTCCGTACAGTTTTCATTAGTTAGACGTCTTAGCACCTGTTTCCGTCGGAAGGGAAAAATTCGGAAATTGTCTTCCCCCCGCCCGTAAAACGTTCAGCGTAAAGGCTCGTTCAATGAAATTTGTACACAACACTGCGTTAGTGTTTTTTACTCCTAGGGTGTAAAAACCTTTGCTTAAAATCCCAGCTAGTGAAAACTCTTATTGTATCCTTATTTTATGCCCCCTGTTTAATTTTTAGGTCAACGAATGTTTCCCAATATACCAAAATTTTCCCTTTCTTTTCTTCAAAATGTACCACACCAGCACCAACAATATCCTGCCCTTTTATATTCTTTGGCCTACTCGACCCTTTCTAAACGACGGGGGTCAACTGCGGGGACGTGGCGTCCAAAGCTTTCCTCTCAGTCGACCTTCCATCAACAAAAGTTACCCCCCCCTCTTAAGGTATAAATACTCAATGCACGACCGTTTTGGTCAGATTTCTCATGTACTCTCTCTCTTGGATTTGAACGTTGAAGGAGGTTTCCTTTAATAAAGATATTTTTCGACTTTTACTTCGTCTTTACTTAAATAACTTAGTAGCCCTAACGGAGCGAGGCAATAATACGGCCCTCTGACGTTTTTTCAGTCGGCGTCAGAGAATTAAACAAATAGCTCTCCCAATCCCGGTAAATAACAAAATCGAAATTCTACATAGGGGGCATATCGCTGCAATTTCTGCACAAAAAAATACCACGGACTAATTCTTTAAAACGACGAAACAGAAATAGTAGCGGACGAAAATAGTGTTTCTTTTGAAACGAGTTTTGCAAAAACTTAATTAACGGACAGCTCTATTGTATTTACGAGATATTCAATATAAATTCAAATCAGCAATTTTTATATGGAGCTTTTTAATAATCGTCCCTACAAGCTGCGTTTGCTTAGAAGCGTAACGACGTTGGGCTTGACAACGACAGTCTGGTACCGGTAACAATGCCCCGAGGGACACCCCGAAAAAATATTGACAGGTCGCGTCAGAAAAGGGAGGGTTTTAGTGGCGGTGCTTACGTCGCTTAGTTAGTAATTGCTTCGACACCACGCTTTTGCAAAGAGATTTTTAATTAATTACAAACGCAATCTGGGCTCTTCCTGGCATTGTCCAAATTCTATAATATGCAAATTTTGGCTCTACGTCTAAGTAGCGCTAATTAGTTGAAAAGCTGTTACCACTCGTATAACCGTAAAATCTGCAGGCGTAGGGGTGGGTACCCATTCGGCTGTTCATTTATCAGGTGTAATTACGGCGAAGGGGGCCTCGCCAAAATTTGGGGTTATACAATCGTTACGCGAATCGATGACCGATAGGGGGAGCTTATTAAGGGCCAATCATAAACGCCTGATGGTCATTTAATGGGCGCTTACGGCCCGACAGCGACCCCGTTTACACGCGCCTAAAAAGGATTAACCGGTTCGCTTAAAGCGAGCCAGCGCCCCCTAGCAGGAATTACTTTAATTAACCACACTCATTACCCAGAAGAGATTTCGCTGATTTTGGTTTAGCCGCACACGACACATATTTATTATTTTATAAAATACTTAGATTTTGTTTATGTGATAAATACGCGTGGAATATTCAAATATAAATTGTTTATTAATAATAAGAGACTCAGTCAAATACGAGAGTATCAAGCAGGGTTGATTTTCTTTCAGTTAAATATTCCAAACATGCTGCCAAAATTTGCAAATTTAATCAATCCACTTAAAATCCTAGTTGTACAATCCTCATAAGAATAGATTCGACAAATCTTATAAATTGGTCCAATTTATCTCAAAGAATCTGTTCCATTGCGCCGAATCCCATTCGACCGAAAAAGCCACACTTTGGCGGATTTAGGATTCGGTCTAATGGAATTGTCCCATTCGACCGAAAAAGCCGCACTTCTCCGGGTTTGGGATTCGGTTTTATCCGTTTCAGCATCTGTCAGAACAGCATGCAGTGTTACCTAACCTCACCTAACCTAACCTAACCTAACCTTAGAAAAATACAAAACCCGCCTTTGGGCTAATTTCATCAAAAAAACATTGGTGGAATTCGGTCTAATGGGAATTCGGTCGAATGGGATACCATCTCAAGAATCGAATCTTTAGAATTTTTCAAATTGTCTCAAGAATCGAATCTTTAGAATTTTTCAAATTGTCTCAAGAATCGAATCTTTAGAATTTTTCAAATTGTCTCAAGAATCGAATCTTTAGAATTTTTCAAATTGTCTCAAGAATCGAATCTTTAGAATTTTTCAAATTGTCTCAAGAATCGAATCTTTTTAAATTTTCAAATGGTCTCAAGAATAGAATCCTTTGAATTTTACAAATGGTCTCAAGAATAGAATCCTTCGAATTTTTCAAATGGTCTCAAGAATAGAATCTTTAGAATTTTTCAAATGGTCTCAAGAATATAATCTTTCGAATTTTTCAAATGGTCTCAAGAACAGAATCCTTCGAATTTTACAAATGGTGTCAAGAATCGAATCCTTCGAATTATTCAAATGGTCTCAAGAATATAATCTTTCGAATTATTCAAATGGTCTCAAGAATATAATCTTTCGAATTTTTCAAATGGTCTCAAGAACAGAATCCTTTGAATTTTACAAATGGTCTCAAGAATAGAATCCTTCGAATTTTTCAAATGTTCTCAAGAATAGAATCCTTCGAATTTTTCAAATGGTCTCAAGAATCGAATCTTTCGAATTTTTCAAATGGTGTCAACACGAATTTTATTGTATGACATACTATTTTCTACACTTTTGACAAGTTTAAGCTAATAGTTAGTTAATTACTAGTTACTAGGATTTAATTGAATCTACGACATAACTATTTTCTTGAGCGAATAATCTTCGTAGAAACTGAAAAGTGCATTTAAAAATTAGATCTATCCTCGTAACGGTGAATATTTGTAAATTACAATCTAAAGTCCGTTTTCACTGAGTTTTTGTGAAATTAAGAGTTATTCAAACGTTTTCGCTAAAATTATACCCTAATTTACGTCTTTGAAGATTTTCCTACAGTGTTTGGAAATGAACCGTTTTATTTCCAAGATTCTATTTCGCAACAGCAACAAAAACTAAGCAGGCAAGCATCGTATATCATTCTAAGATTGAAGTTTCTCAGTGATGGGCACCTTTGATAAAGAACCGTTCAGCTCACGCTCGTGAAATTTTGAGCGGCGAAACTTTCGCTCCTCTCATTTCACTCGTTTTTGAGCGGTAAAAGTTTCGCTCCTCTCATTTCGTCCTTTTTTGAGCGGCTAATTTTTCGCTCCTCTCATTTCCGTTTTTAGAGGTATTTTAAATAAATATATTATATCGCTCAATTTCGCTCAAAATGACAAAAGCCGTTCCAATGAGAGGAGTGCGCCCCAGTTTCGTACTGATAGGGGGGGGGGGAGAGGGAGCATATTGAACCGGACACCGCTATAGAGGTCTTCTGGAGGAGCAGCAAAGGATCAAAATGATTCCAGCTATGTATTTTATTCAACTAATATATAAAGATTAATGTTTGTTTGTTTGTATATACCTATATATGTTTGTCCGCTATAGCATATGTAACATAATTACTCGTAATTATGCAACTAGATCTATTTCTTCACTTACGGTTTGTTTTACAGATATTGCGTCATCCGTACCCTACGTAATATTTGACGTCATCGAATCTCATCGCGCAATTAGCTCTACGTCTGATAAACCGACGGCCATTATTTTAGTAAACAAACCGCTTTGAACAACCAAGGCTTAGGAGCTAAAAGGAACTACCATATACTGTCAAGTGCTGTTAATGCAATTAATGAAGTTCTCGGAGACTCAGATTCTAAAATAAATTTGCATTGTCAAATAAAAGAAGCAGGTTTATTGGAAAAATAATTGAATTTCAGGTTGAGCTTTCCGGAGGCAGATTCTTTTGAGTCTAGGCCTAACTCTTCTATGCTTGGTATGCGTTTTAAAAACGCCAGTGGAATATCCCACTTCGACGACTTGTTCCATTTTCGGAAAGTGATCTCTGAACCGAACCGTATTGGTCATTTTCCCCAACCTTTTCTTTTTCTAAACTACTCATTTTTTAACTTCATCCGCACAAACCGAGCGAGTTTATAAATTTCAATAAAGCTACATTGGGCTGACTAAAATTCCGACGCAAACAATTCTTTCTCAATTTAGAAATTTTCCATTGGCTTAAATAATAATAATAATAATAATAATAATCAGCTAGGCTAATACCCAAGGCACCACCTTAGGCCTAAGTCATCATGCGACTTTTGAAGCCCTTAATTCAGGTGGCCGGGTTACAACGCGTAGGAGGGTGGTGGCAAGCCCTGCATGCCACGAGATCGAGCCAACAGCTCCCTACACTAACTATTACCGTTAACCTAGACAAGTTTTTATGGAAGGGGAAACCGAAGAACTCGGGGGAAAATCCCTTAAACCAGTGGGGAGAGAACTTGCAAACTCAACGCGGAAGGAGTTGTTCCGAGTTTTCAGCCAGTGCCACAAGCTGGGATCGAACCCGGCTCCTCTAAATATGTTAGTAGCCAATAGTGTGATTCCCAAAATTACTAGGATGAATAAAAAGGTTAAAATCGAACGTAGTCCACCTTTTTACTGGTTCGTGGTGAAATAAACCGTTAGTGAAGATTTTTAAATGGAATAAAGGTTCAGTGGCATACTTATGAGTAATTATGTTACATATGGCTATAGGAATCTACAGTTTTCAACTTAGGTCGACCACATTTGGTATACTATCTCATGGTACCCTGATTGTGGTTTTCGACGGTTACGGTCGGCAAAACAACTTTAATTAATTGAATTAATTTAATAATTAGGTTATAAAAATAGACATATTTCCCCGGGAAATACCGGGTACCCCAGCTAGATACTATACTTTGACCTTAGCTTAAAGACCGAGTTTCTTAGTTCTTTAGGCATACACACGAATAAATATTAAATTGATGCAACTGTTTTTAAAAGGCTTCTTCTATAGACACTAGGCCGTATAATAAAAGGCAAATTGTTATGTAATCAACGTACAATTGGTTAATATTGTCATTAACCAGTTGGTTATATTGGGTATGGTGCCATGCGTGGAAACCGTTATTTCAGCGTTCTATTTTCATGTTGAATGTGTCGGAGTATCGTCACTGGTGCATAGTTTCCCGGGAGATATCGGGTATCCCACCTAGTATGTTAATAAAGGTCCTTTAAAGATGCGTTTGTCGTTTTGAATTAATGCGCGCGTAGATATCTGTATTTCACTTTCTTAATGACAGAACACTATCGAAGGACGAAATCACCTCGATTTCGTTGGGAATTTAATCAGTATATAAATATCAGTAGAACAGAACCAACGACGTTATATATGTAAGGGAAAAATGAATATTTATACTTAATTTATTTTATTAATGACATACATCGGGGGTGCCATATCAAATTTTTTGAACTGTGTGCCACAACCCCTCGGCACGCCATTGGCGCACCCGTCCCTGATCTAGCGTTAGTTATAGCGTCTAATATAATATCTTTCCGCCTTAAGATACCATTAGTTTCGATCTTCGACAAGTTTGATCGTCTCGCTATACCCCCAATCGAACTTCGAGACGGTATATCGGCCACAAGTGACCTTATACGGAGTCCAAGTCACATTTTTTTTGGGAAGAGGGTATTGCTGCAGTGAAGCCTCGCGCTTGTCCGAGTCAGAAACCCCCGAGAGGGATCCGAAACGGAAACCCTTCCAAGCGGACAATAACTGTAATGGAGAAATGGCCCGGGGTTCAGACTGCCGGAAAGAAATATCAAAAGTTTCCGGGGACAGAGAATGAACGAAAAATTCCAAAGAAAAGAAAATAAAAATAGACAAAACTATATTAATCGTTGATCGAATTTCGAAGGGACCTAAAAATCCCTCACACTCACAATAAAACCAAACAAGAAATAGTTTCTCTAGTACTAGAGTTCAACACATTTTTCTGACACTATTTTCCCAACTGTTTCATTCAACTATTTTAAAAGCGAACAAAGAAAACACGAATGAGACGAGAGACAGTAGTGCCATAGGGTAGGCCATGACCTACCGTGATATTTTAAAGGACCCCAAACGAAAGGCACACAACATTTTAAAATTAGGAAAGACTTTTGGGGGATAACGTTTACATTTCTTAAAATTTGCTTTTTTCCTCGATTTCATTGCTAGGTTTAATTAGCATTTTTAGTTTACATAGTAGTGTTACATTGTTAATCAGTTTAAACTAGTCTAGAGATTTAGTTTTACTTTTAGATAAGAAAAAATGAGGCGTCAATGCCGCTTTATTTAAATTTGCAAACAATATATTAGACTAATCATGGAATGAAAACTTTTTTTATTTTTTTCGGGAAAATACGGAAACTTTTCCGGAAAGAAGGCCTCGGTCATTTTCCGGAAAATTTTCCGACTTACAACATAGCGACAAATTATTTGCCTATTATGAATAGATGACAGTATTATTTTTTTTTTATTTCTTCAATATTTTTTACATAACATTATATTGGCCTTGTCCCACCCATTTAGTACTTGTTTTGGGTGGGTAAACAAAATATCAATTTAACAAATGGGAATATTACATGAATACGAGTTTATGAGCCTAGAAGAGCAGAGCTAATAATAAGAAATTAAAAAAATTCCAGTACTAAAACATCAACCTTCAAT
This sequence comes from Leiobunum rupestre, assembly GCF_980474605.1. Taxonomy (NCBI): domain Eukaryota; kingdom Metazoa; phylum Arthropoda; class Arachnida; order Opiliones; family Sclerosomatidae; genus Leiobunum; species Leiobunum rupestre. Next base: position 30,663,079 of record NC_143392.1, on the reverse strand, counting down.
TGTATCTTTTTCGTAATGATTTTTTAGAATACCGGTAAGGAATTATTAACGACAGACTACAATTTTAGAGTACTAGCTTTCAAAGTTCAACTGCGAAATTGATTGCAGTAACAATCTAACAAACACGAATATTTAAATCCAGTTGTTATTGTAACGTTTACAATTACAATGTTTAATATGTATTTTTATATCGTTGAACAATACTAAATTAAGTTCACATTACACAAACTTGTAGGCTAGCCAAACTATAATTCCAACAAACTGTATTGTGTCAACCCTCACTTTTGTGACAAACAGTTGGTCTACAAAGTTTTCATAGTGCAAGCACGGCAAACTCCAGATTAAACGATTTTAACCCCAACAAAGTACTTTTCTCCCCTTCGTTAACTATATGTTTCCTACAGACTTTACTTTGCCTGGAAGTTTTACAGACAGCATATTAAATATTTGCTATAAAGCTAAGGTAAAGTACGTGAAGATTGTATTTTGCAAAATATAGCTATATTATAAATGGAATATTAACACAATAAATGAGTTAGCGGTATTTTAATGAATTCAATGGTTTGTTTAAAAATGTAATCGGTTAATGAGTAACGGTTCACTCTCATATCAACATGTTTACAACGTGTTATTTCGTTCCTGCAATATTAAAAAAGATGGAAAACACGGTCAAGATGGAAAGCGACACGGGTGGAGAAAGAGAGGTTTCCCTTTAAACAGGATGACGTCATGTGAAATTAACGGTACGACCACTGAATAGAGGACAAATTAGCGATTCCCCTCCCCACTTGGCCACTTTCCCCCGAACAATAGCGCTGTCACGAACCGGGGCATTATTCAAACAACACAATCCCCCTATTAATTAAATCAATACTAGCGAGGGGGGGCTGAAGAGGGGCTGGCAGGACCTATAGTTTGGAAATATCGGTCCCAACCTTATAGAGCGAAACATTCCAAAGGCTTAGCGTCGCGCAATAATAGGCCGTCCGCGTCTCAAATAGCTTAGAAAATTCCTCGAGCCATATTCCCCATTTACCAGCGCCCTAAACAGTCCGATAGAAAAGTACCAGGCTCATTATCGCCCTAATTTGCAAATTCTGAAAATTCCTGTCCGAAATATCGAAGCGAGGTGTATATTTAGTGTGGCGGCTTAAAAGTTCTCCCGTTACGAAAGTGGCCCTCCAAGCGGCAAAACGAAGAGCACACCGGGGGATTAATCCGGAGGATTATGATCGGGAATATTTTACGAAGAATGGATGCGGATGGAAACTAGATACAATCCCCGATATCGGGACGCAATTTCTTCCAGATAAGACCACCCTAACAACCTACCTTCAGCCGGGGGGAGACACGTGCGCTACCCCTGTAACTATACCTCTCATTACAGATTGTTGAAATATATTTATAAACCAGTAATTTAAGAACAAATCTAGACTGCATTTTTGTACGCAGTTTAAAGGGTAACGGCCAAGCTTTTCCAAATATGGCCTTATTTCCATATCAAAATATTAACAAGACGTTCAATATACTAGCACGTACCTTTTTTTGTCTTGAAAAATAGCTTTTGGCCCAAAACGTTGAAACGAAAAATAACGCCAGGTGTTTGGTTTTCAATTTTCGCCGCCATCTTAGGGGCTGCCGCCAGCGCCCCTAACCCCGTATGAGTGATTTGCGAACTATCCTAACTTTTAAAATCGCGCAATTTAGGCTTAGGTCTCTTATGACTGGAACGCGCCGCGCGTGCAAACATATTTTTTGCGTCTTCTCACCAGGTGTCGCGGCGGACGCGCGCTTTTCGATTTCCCGAAATTTTTTTATTTTATTAAAAATTAACCATTCAATATTTTTTGATGCGGCTTTAGCCATAAATTTTAGTTTTTAATGGGCTATAGGGCTATCTAACTGGTTAAAGCTTGACCGTTTCCCTTTAAGGTTGTTATAATATTTTCAGATTCAAAATCCCCGAGTTTACCGTGTTTTCCATTACCATTTGTATAGATTTTCCCTGACGTTTCAAAGGCTGAAATTACACAATTTTTTACATTATTATGTTAATTTAATAAAAAATAGTTCAATCTATATTTGAGTATAAAGGTGACTCTTGAGCTTATGTTTTAACTAAAAAACGTTTGAATTAAAACCTTTAAAAATAACCAAAACGTTAGAAACAAAATTAAAAAAAAAAACCAGAATTTCTCACAGAAGTGTAGTAAAATTACCTACATAAATATTTGAAGATAAATTTAAATTATCTGAAGCCCAGTTCACATTATACAATTAATTGGTCCACTTAAATGTATCGAACTAATTGTAAGCAAGAAAATTGAATAGTGTGAACAGACAAATTGTAACAATTGTTCCCACTTTTTCTGTTGACACTATACAATTTTCTTGCTTACAATTTTTGGATACATTTAAGTGGCCAAATTAATTGTATAGTGTGAACTGGGCTTCACTTTGACAGAATTGTTTACAATTTACTAACATTCCTCGACTTTTCCCCTAATTCCCTGACATTTGGCAGCCGCGGGTTATTTAGGTTTAAAATACATTTTTTTTCGCGTGAAAGGAGCGGAAAAATTGACGGCTTTTAAAATTCATTTTGCGCGTGAAAATACCTCTATATTTTATGGTCAAAAAAGCACGCAAAGAAGGCTGTGTGCCCAAGACATGTACCTGTAGTGTCGCGCGCTAAAACGTCATTTAAAAATCCGTCAATTGTTCTAAGAATTTACGTTTCTGTTGGTTTGAGATTATACCTCGAATTAGAGATTTAAAGACGAGTAACATCTGAAAAAAAATCTCACTGTTTATTTTGCTTACATAACGCATTAACGTAAGCTCCGTTTTAAAGATAAACCTGAAGCTACCAGCCTATCAAATTCAATTACATTTCCCATAGGAATATTCTCACAACAAGGTACTATTATATTTTGTTTATTCAGATAAAAAAATGCTTATTTAGAAAAACAACGTCTATCCCCCCACATACTTACCCTAACTCATCTTTTAAAATTTAGTATAGTCCAAACATTAATATTGGTTTTCGTGTACCCAGCATTAGCTACAACTCATATTAAGTATCGGAAGCTAATATTTCTTTAAGACATTAGTACATGTATTTTAGTACACTGTTACGTTTTATTGGTACAGTAGGGTACAGGAAAACTATTGGTTATGTAAGAAAAAATACATTTAATTTTGCGAAAAATCAATTGTTCGTAAGATTTTCATCCATAATACAATTTAGCGTTTAGTCTTTGTGACTGAAGGGGCCGATTTTCGAAACATTCTCTGGCGATTCTAAATAACCCTAACGTCACCCAACATTCCTTTCAGTATTTTCCAATTTTTGAGCGATTAGATTAATATCTAATATATCTACGGTGACGTGACTATATTCCAAAATCAATGAAATCAAATATTAAAATATTTAAAATTGAATATTTAAACTGTCCCTCACATTTCCATATTTAATTGTTATACTTTTGGTTTAATTAAAAAGAAAAAATTTCAGTTCAGTACGATTATCGGTGGGGTCGCGTTGTGGTTAGCGCTTTCACTTCGCAGCAAGAAGAACCGTGTTCGATCCCAACTTGTGGCACTGGGTGAAAACTGGTAACCACTCCTGAGTCCTTCCGCGTTGATTTTGGCAGTTCTCTCCTCATTGGTTAAAGTGGTTTTCGTCCGAGTTCTTCGGTTTCCCCTTCCATAAAAACTTGTCGAGGTTAACGGTAATAGTGAGTGCAGGGTGCTGTTGGCTTCGTGGCATGAAGGGCTTGCCACACCCTCCTACGCATTGTAACACGGCCACCTGTTTAAAGGCATTAAAAGTCGCTAGATGACTTGGGCCTAAGGTGGGGTCATATGTATTAGCCTAGCTTATTATTATTAAACATTTTTTGTTGTAACTAGACGAAAAATTAGATATACTACCATCTATAGCAAAGTAAAATAGTAGTCGTGTTTTTTTTAAATGGTGGCGACCACGTTTATTATTATTATTATTATTATTGTAATTATTCAGGTTAAGTGACCTAATGCCAGTATACCTGATAGAAAAGCATCTGTGACGTCATACTGCCAATTCGCTATTGAAGGAGACTTTAGTTAAGCTATTTATAGCGACTAAATAAAAATACACACCAAAATCCACCTTATTTATTTACACTCGAAGAGTTTATAAATTTATAAAAGTTCTTGGCGCGAACTTTCTAAAATTCTTTGGGCTACCAATCTCGAACAGAAATAATCCCGGTTTTAGCAAAAGTACACGGTTGAACCTCCACGCCCCCCTCGACGTTTTTGGCGGGTGGAGGAGGTTCGAGCGGAACCGAACACAGCCAGGAAATTATACAAGAGTTGTAAGTGGTAATATCAAAGGTACAAAGAGCTAGGTGTTAGTACGGGTTTTATCGTTGGCCGATTCTTCTATACAACGAAAAGGAATTAGCGGCCACGAGGGGGAGCCAAATGCTTAATGCATCTTCGCCATTAGAGCGGAAACTTCCATCGGAATACCGTTCCAGAAAGAAGATAGAGCGAGGGTAGCGGGAGGTGCGGGGATAAAGGTTGGCGTCGGAGGGCGCGGTTGGACGACCCTCTTGGCCTGGCTCTCGTTAAACGCTTCCCGCGACTCTTAAGCGCGGAACAAAGGCTGCAAATTAATAAGCACTAGAATACTTATTACGAATGTTCTCTCTTTCGTTAGAACAACTACAGAGGGCGCCGCTTTCGCCTTTGAACATTTTTCCCGGGTTTATTATTACTAATGGAAATATCTTCTCTAATAAAACAGTAAGAGCGTCTAGAATGATCTACTTAGTTTGGAAACGACGCGACGGTTGAAACCCACTAACTAGAGAGGTTAAACACGGAACTTTATACACAGGGTGGAAGCCTCAGCCGTATTCCAGCCTCGGTACTTCTCCTAGTACACCAGAGTGCTGCGGATGGAACACTTCTACAGGCGGTGGTAGGCCAAATATAGACCAATTAGAGAATTGGTAGCCTCAGTCGTGGTACAGCTTCGGTACTTTTCCTAGTCTAAAAATAGATCAATGGGAGAATTAGAAGCGCATCTTCCAAATGCTTTCGGGTGATTGGATAAAGATTCGCTTCTAATTATCCCATTGTTCTATTTTTCGAATACAATCGCCTGTAGAAGTGTTTGACCCGCAGCACTCTAGTGTACTAGGAGAAGTACCGATGCTGGACCCCGGCTGAGGCTTCCACCCTGTAGGTTTGAACAACAAGTTAACAACGTCGGGCATCAAGTGAAAATTTTAGACGTTTTACTTTTCCCGTTTGTACATCGGAGTCGAATATTTAACAACTTCAAGACGACGCCATATTTCTGTGAAGCTTACGTGATATGTCGTAATATAATAATAATCAGCTAGGCTAATACCCAAGGCCCAAGTCACCGAGCGACTTTTAATGCCTTAAACAAGTGCCCGGGTTGCAATGCGTAGGAGGGTGGTAGCCAGCCCTTCATGCCACGCGAGCCAACATCTCCCTGCACTAACTATTACCGTTAACCTCCACAAGTTTTTATGGGAAAGGGAAACTGAAGCACTCGAGGGAAAACCCCTTCAACCAACGGGGAGATAACTTGAAAACTCAACGCGGAAGTAGTAGTTCTAAGCTTTCACTCAGTGCCACAAACTGGGATCTTATATACGCCTTGTATAATTAAGATGGATTTTGGCGAAATAAGTACGAGTATACAAAGTGAAACATTTGTGGTACACCCGGGCAGACGAACAAACAAGTAAAATACATAACGTCTGTTTTAGTATTGATCAAACGACGTTTTTGATTCTTCGCGTACCGTGGGTCCGTGGGTTAGTGAAAGGTGTGCAATTTGTTCGATTCAAACGTACTTGATTACGCCTCCGATTTTAAAGACTGTAAAGTTTCTTCTCAAACGTCTGTGTACTCCCAAGGTTGTTGTTAAAACTTCTAGGCGGCTTTGTTTAACCCAATGGTTTTACCACTTTACTAACTAGTTTTTAACCGATCGTGCGAAGTAGCTCACGAAGTTACTTGTAAACTTGGCTAGGTGGTGTTGGTATTATGATGGATAAAGCTCTCGCTCGCTAGCTTTTGTGGTGAGCCAGGATACGCGAAATTAAAAAAAGGGTTGAAAGGTACTAACAGAATTCGTGAGAAGAACTGAGGACTGTTATCTATGCTTACTATTTCGTTGTCATAGACGCAGACCATCCTGAAAAATAAAATTTTTGGTTAAAGATAGTGCGGTTTTTTTAATTAAATCGCGTTGAAAATATTTCAAATTATTAGTTTGAAACTCGGTATTGAACCGATGTAGTCGATTGTGAAATCAGATAAATATGGGTATTCGGCAACTCCGTCTAAAATCGATCAGACGAACATTTATATAACATTGTGAAAATTTAACGTCTTCGGATCGACAGACTAATTTCTTTAAATAATAACTTTCATCATTCAATAATGTTCTATAATAGTTACGTGTGAAAACGATAAAATAAAGAAATTATTTTTCTTTCAAAATTTTTCCCCATTGAAGTAACACCCATGCATAAAGCCTGTTTTAGTATTGTTCAAACGAATCTTTTAATTCTTCGCGTACCCTGGGTTAGCGAATGGTGTGCAATTTTTTCAATTTCGATTGCAAACGTACTTGATTGCGAGCTTCAAGAATGTTTCCCTCGAATGTCGAGGTACTCCCGACGTTGTCGTTCAAACTTCTAGCGCGCTTTGCTTAACCTCTCTATTGTCGATGATTGAAGTTTATTTTTAAAGAAAATAGCCTAATATTAAACTGAAATATAATTTTTAAAGGTCAAAAATTGAAATCAAATACTAACTCGGAACCACTCCTTCTGCGTTGAGTTTCCAAGTGTTATCCTCACTGGTTAAAGGGGATTTCCCTCGAGCTCTTCGGTTAGACGTGTAGGAAGCTGCTGGCTCGGTGGCATGACATAAACTTGTTGAGGTTAACGGTAATAGTTAGTGTAGGGAGCTGTTGGTTCGATCGCGTGGCATGCAGGGCTTGCCACCACCCTCCTACGCATCGTAATCCAGCCACCCGAATTAAAAGTCGCTAGATGACTTGGGCCTAAGGGGGTGCCTAGCTGATTATTATTATAATTATTATTATTATTATTATTATTATTATTATTAAAACTTGTAATTATTTAAAGGACATTTGGACTTCGGATTCAGATTCAAATTTTAGATTAGGTCTAAGATATAAATTGGTGTTGGTTAAACTGTGCTTCCAATAAAATAAAATGACCAAATTACCCATACCCTTGAATAAAAATAAATTACATAAGTGCTCCAAAACTTTAGGAATCTTAAATTTTTATACTTGTAAAAAAAATGTTAACTGAAAATTTCGCAATATTTCTTCAAATAAATTTTTATATACCAAAACCTATTCTAGTATTTTCTATGCTAATGAAGAACGACCAGTTTATATCACTTAGACTGAAACGAATCAATAAAATAAACACCATTAAAAACGAATTAGAGGGATTTAGTCCGCGTTAGAAATCCGGTATTGGGAAAACGCGTAGTCCTTTAAGCAAACCTTATTGCACGTTCTCCACAAGCGTTTTCTAGCAGGGTCTTAATCTCCTCTGTAATATTTACGGAAATAAAACTTCAATAATCATTAATGAAAACTAGAAAACACGTTTCTGCACTCGAATTAATTGGAAAAAGGTATTCCACCTAGGAGCAACAAACACAAGGAGAACGCAGCTATAAGCCTTTAAACACGCTAACGCAGTGTTGCGTACAAATTTCATTGGACGAGCCTTTACGCTGCACATTTTACGGAAAGGGGGAAGACAATTTCCGAATTTTCCCTTCTGACGGCAGCAGGCGCTAAAGCGTCTAACCAATGAAAAATGTACGCAATAAAATACACGACTTTTGATGGGTTGCGTTCTCCTTGTGTGGGGTGCTGTGTTTGTTGCTCCTAGATTTCACTAAAAATGGGAAAAAGTCTTATAAAACATTTTTCAATATTCTCGTTACCTGATATTTAAAACGAGAAAGTCAGGTTACTTTCGCGAAAAGCTCTTAAGATAAAATATTCTTCTTTTGTCGTAGAAATAAGACTCTTCTTGTCCAGGGGGGTTTTGTTTGAGTGAAAATGTCTGCGTGCAGTTCTGTCACGTAAAGGCTTCCCTCCATTAGTGCTCGTTTGCTTAATAGCTCAATCCCTCCGTCTCGTCCAACTCGCCTTCTAAGTCTTATCAGCGGTAGTAACTTCTCGGAACCACTTCCGCCATCTTTATAATTACTTAAGATAAAACAAGCAAAAAATGAGAAACAAAAGATACATTAAAACGACAAAGTGTAATATGGACGAGAGCCAGCGAGGATATTCTTCAAAACTGAAAAGAAAGAATCTAGATCTTTACCAAAATTAAAGAGCGAAATGCATTATTTGGAAATTAATATGAAAATAGAAGTACCATTACGAAAATTTTGGATCACATTTTAAAAAAAGAAAACATTATATTCAAAATTGGTCAGATACAATTTTTTTTAATATTTTTTATAATCCGGTGATAATCAGGGTAGGATTAAGACTATTGGGGCCCTGTGTAAAGTAGATTTTGGGGCCCTAAAAAAATTCAGACCTTAATTTTTGAATTGAAATACTAATATGAAAACATTTATAATTAAAAATTTTCGCTAGAATTTTAATTGTTTTATACGAAAATGTTGGATATTTACATATTCAGTAATTTATAACATTATAAACACCTTCAATGCATTAATTCTCACTCCATATTTTAATGCTTGAACTCTGTAGTTTCTATTATTTTAAACTACCACAGATATCATGACGTCACGTGAAAGTTAAAAAAATCGAACTTAAGCACAGTACACAGTAGAGAGAAACGTATAAAATATTACTTTACAAAAATTAAACTTCAACGAGGATTATACTTAACCTCATATATATAAAACAAATTACTACAAATCGTGTAAATTAGCTTAGCCCTGAGCACCGGTGTGCTGCGGTTGGAACACTTCTACAGGCGCAGTAGACCAAAAGGTCTATAATGCGGGAAATGTTCTTTCAACGGGAAAAAATTATTAAATTAAAATTTCATTTGAATACGCAACAGCGAGAGTGCAAGTAGACAGTCCGGTTGGATGAAAGGCCCAAAATGGGCCGTTTATTCCGAGGGAAAAGTAAGCGGTTGCGGAGGAGAAAATAAAGAGGCGAAAAACAGAGAGCCTCATTCTTTTTTCATCACTGCCAACGACGACACCTAGCGCCTGAAAGCGGGAGATAGAAAGACGGTCTCGGGACTTAAGTATAACGCATTTGAATGCTTAAACCACGTATCTCAAAATATTATTTTTACAAGATAAAACGTTTCAAGAAAATCAAATCGAAATCGAATAACCTTTCATTGAGGTATAATAAAGAGCACTGTTGATTATAATTTGTAACTGTTAAAATTAAAGTTTTCTGGACCGCTTTTGACAACGTTCTAACGAATAATGACAATGTCACATCAGCATGGTGGGGTGGCGGAGTGGTTTTCACTTTCGCGTCGCATCAAAAGGAGCCGGGTTCGATCCCAGTTTGTGGCACTGACAAGGAGACTACCCGAAGTGGTTATCACCGATTTTGTTGAAACTCGGGGGTTAGGTAGACCTTATGGTAGTATGAAAATTTCCAAAGGGGAAAGTTGCAATGGGCTTTAGTTTTCAGATGGCAACCAAAAATGTTTTTGATCTCTCAAAACCAAAAATCTCCATTTAAAAAAGCATGGGATTTTCTCGGTTTCACAAGGTTTACATACTTAAAATTTTTTTTAAAAAATTAATTTTCAAAACTTACCCAAAAAGATGAATTTGACCATTTTTTGGGTAAAATTGATCCAGAATTTTGGTAAAATTTTAACAAAATTTGGTTAACCGAGAAAATCCCATGCTTTTTTAAATGGAGAGATCAAAAACATTTTCGGTTGCCATAGGAAAACTAAAGCTCATTGCAACTTTTCCCTTTGGCAATTTTCATACTACCATAAGGTCTACTTAACCCCCGAGTTTCAATAAAATCGGTGATAACCACCTCGGGTAGTCTCCTTGTGAGTTACAGCTTAGAACTACTACTTCCGCGTTGAGTTTTCAAGTTCTCTCCCCGTTGGTTGAAGGGGTTTTCGCTCGAGTGCTTCAGTTTCCCTTTCCCATAAAAACTTGTGGAGGTTAACGGTAATAGTTAGTGCAGGGAGATGTTGGCTCACGTGGAATGACGGGCTTGCCACAATCCTCCTAAGCATTTTAACCTGGCCACCTGAGTTAAGGTATTAATAGTCGCTCAATGACTTGGCCCTAAGGTGGTGCCTTGGGTATTAATCTAGCTGATTATTATTTATTTATGTATTTATTATCAAGCCTCATTTGTAAAGCAATACACGAAGTAATGCTTTCAAGTAAATTTCTCTAGAATAGATAGATTAAACCACAAATATTTTTTCAATCAATCAGCGTGCCTGCAATATATGTATAGAATTTATAAAAATTTATGTTATTGACGTAATTAATTTCTTATTAGAGACGGTCGTAAGTTTCCATAGATTCATCGGCGATCGCGTGTGAAAAAGTTTACTTTCGAACATCTCAGACATGCGTAGATGAAAATTGAAAACTTGGACTCCACCACCTTGATAGATAATAATATTAATAATATTTATTTTGCAATAAGACAGACTTTGCAGGCGACCACAGAGGGTTAGCCACCTTGATAGATGTAGATTTACTTTTATTACGTCTAAGACGATGTCAAACATGACGCCATTTGAGTCGCTGATAAGAAACTTAAGAAAGTTACACTTTTTTTTTCAAACCACTTTAATTCTCGCCGCACGATCTTAAAAGTGAATAAATATAAACCTCAATAAAACTCAATTTTGAAGTTAAGTCATTTTCGTATTACGGTTTGGCACTAGACGCGAGATAGGGAGAGAGGAGGAGGGAAAAGAGGGGGGAAGGCATAGCGAGCGTCGCTCCCTCTAGCGGTCGTTTAGGGAAACAGGGAGAGCGAACGGGATATAAAAAGGGCCTCCCATCCCCGGGATCATTCCTCCGCTTTCTAGCTCTCCAGTCGGAAGCGGAGATTTTGGGAGACCGGACGCGTCTCTCCTTTCGCCCGCTCAAAAGGCCGAATCTCTGTTCCTTCGGACTCTCTCGTGACTACAATCGGGAAAGCGAGGCTCGAAAAGGACTTTCGTCGAATTGAAGGGGCCATGTGCGCCGCCGTCAGAGCAGCCCGGAAGGCAGCTTCGTCGCATCACGCGCCCGCCAACGGCAGACCGATTCTCGCGGTGGGTCAGATGAGATCCCACCACTGGCCGCAGCCGCCGGACAAGCGCTTCGCGATATCATCCAAACCGGACGCTGCCGACGAGGTAAGTCCTTTATACCTCCCTTATAATGTAGCTTCCTATCGGCGTATCAATCGATTATTGATTCCGCGGTTGTCGTAATCCTCTACGCTTACAAGCGTTCGTACGCAAGTGGACGTAATTAGCGAATTTATTACAATATGCTCAAATTTCCGACGAAACTTTCGACACTCTTAAAAAAAAAGGTTTCTTTTCAAACCTTTAAGGGTGTTTTCTTGTCCCATATTTAACACCTTAACAGGTTTATAAAGGATGTTATTCTACACCTTAAAAAGCAGTTTTCCTGCTAGGGTGTTTATTTACACTGTTTGGGGTGCTTATGTCCTCCGTTTTGGTTCCTTTGTTAACAGTTTGTGGTATAAAACTATTCCCTTCAGGGTTATTATCTACTCCCTCTAGGGTACAAGGCTACTTCTTTTAGGGTACCAAACGACTCCCTTCAGGGTTCTACAATACTCCCTTAAGGGTTCTATAATACTCCCTTTAAAGTTTTATAACTACTCCCTTTAAGGTTCTAAACTACTGCCTTAAGGGTGCTACAATACTCCCTTTAAAGTGTTAAAATACTCCTTTTAGGGTACTAAACTACTTCCTTAAGGGAGCTACACCCTTACCAGGTGTTAAATCACTCAATTTACGGGGTAATATAACACCCTTTATACACCTTTTCAGGTTTTTAATTTGGGACAGTAAAAATCCCTTTAGGGCGTTTAAATTAACATTAAAGAGTGTTTTTTTTACAGATATCACACCCTTAATATACCATTAAAACACCCTTTTTTAAGAGTGATAGCGGTAAAGAGAAAGTAAAATCATAATATCGTAATAAAACGTGTACAAATGCCAAATATTTCTTCTCCATAAAAAATAGAGTTCAACAAATATTTAAACAAGGTATATTAATTCTTAGTGTAATTATATTTTTCAAAATTTCATTTAAAATTTAATTCGTAATTGTTTGTATTGCGCTGATAACTACCACATATATACCTCGACTCCTGCAGAGCTTTTGCGAAATAAATAATATCATTATTGTTTTAATTTTATGACATTGGGATGCGTAATATCAATAACTGTTTCGGGCACTGTCTCTTACCTTTGAAAGTCTGTGAGCGCGGGCTAGAGTCGCTAGACGAAATAAGAATTGCCTAAAGCCCCATTTTCATGCTCGCTGGTAGCGGGTAAAAATCGACAAAATCCGCTTCCGCTACACACTTTTTCACTTTCCACGTCGATCTGTTTCAAACAAATATTTTAGCTTTATTTTCACGCTTGCGAGTGGCGGATGCGAATTTTGATGATTTTTATCCGCTACCAGCGAGCGTGAAAATGGGTCTTTAAGCTTGGTTTCCACCAGCGCGCGTCAAGAAGCGACACTCAGCTTTGAATCATGCAAATGTTCTTACGCACGACAAAAAATTAACATTCTGACGCGCTCTTACGCGCGTTGGTGGAAACCAAGCCTAAAGCTGGTTTCACACTCGACGGAAAATTATCAGCGTAAAGTTTAACGTAAGCGGTATATCGAATGGGAATCAATTTTCAGCTCGGCGTTTATTATCGTCTTTCCACCATATTTTCCGTCGAGTGTGAAACAAGCTTAACGCGTGACAAGTTAAATAAAAGTTATGACTTGTGACGTCAGAGCTACATTTTAAATTTAAACTTTAAATTCAATTTATATGATAGGGCCACGAAACCATTTGAAAATTGAACCGTAGCTCCGGGCAACCTCTTATCGTGATAACGGACCCAACCAATCAAATTCTGGAGATTATACCGATCGAAATGAATGAAAATCAAATGATACTGTGGCTCTTTTGTGTTTTGAGTGTAATGGTTTGGGAAGAGATAAGAGAGCTTTGATTTAAATTGGAAGTGGAGGCTATTGTGGTCAATACAAATTAACCCTCGCACGAATCTATCAAAAAATGTGAAAGTGGAAGCGAAAACGTTTTATCCGTAAAACACAAGAGTATTGGCAAATCGATGAAATAGTCTCTCTTCGCCGGCATAAGATGCGAGCGGCTGGAACAGACTATATTTTATTTCTTACCATTCGTTCACTTAGGCTTCTCTTCTTTAGCTCTCGACGAATCATAAGTAACGTAATAACCATAAGTATGACACTTCCTATTGTTTTAAAGATAATTTTCTGGCTGAACCTATTTTCGATACTGACATTTTCGCCAATCTCCGACTTGGACCTGCGCTCAAACTGAGTAGCGTGTTATAATAATAATAATAATAATTTAGTTTATTTTTTCAAGTGTGTTTAAATTGTACAGATTGTAATGGCCAAGTCATAAATGACTTTTAGGCCATATAAGCACAGACAGAATTTTTTTTTAGAAAAAATTAAAGGTTATTTAGATTTTAATGTTTAAAGTTAAGTTAAATTTTACTAGTTACATCGTTATCGTCCTTGCTAGTAGTTGATTTCGCGTTAGGCATATTTATACACGAGGGGGCTCTGTGCTGAGGATTAAACTCTTTCCACGTTGAGTTTGCAAGCTCTCTCCCCAATGGTTAAAGGAGTTTTCGTGGATATCTCCGTTTTATCCTTTCCATAAATAGTTAGTTGAGATTAACGGTAATAGTGATTGTAAGGAGCTGTTGGCTCGCGTGGCATAACTCCGCCACCGGTAATTAGATTTACAAATCGCTAGTTGAATTTGTCCTAGAGTGGTGCCTTGGGTATTAGCTTAGCTGATTATTATACGATTATTATTGCCCAATAGTTCTGAAAATCAGTTCGGTTCAATTTTTCCCTAAAGGACATACTTATAGCTATTACGTTACTTATGGCCGAATGTACATTTATTGGATTTTAGATCCACTTATCTCTACAGCAGCGTAAGTAACGTAATAGCCATAAGTGTGACACTTCCTATTCTCATTAAGCCAATTTTTATATTGATATTCTGTTTCGCCAATGACCTTATGAAAATGATTTGATCCAGTTTGAATCAAATTCTGGGTCGATTTAATTTTTTTATCAAATCGGAATAAAATTGTATTTCAATTGAATGAAATATGACAAATTTGGTATTAAAATTTTTGAATTTCCCTATTTTAAATATAATTTGGAGTGAAATTCAATCCACCATTTTTGTAAGGGTAATGATTGGCAACTCTTATTACTAGTTTTGGAACTGTCAGCTTACGATGGTGCTAGCATTTTTTAACCGATCAGACAAGGACTTTTGAAAATCGAAAAGTAAAAATAAAACCTTCTTTGTAAATACACTCTTAAAAAAAAGGTTTCTTTTCAAACCTTTAAGGGTTTGTTCTTGTCCCATATTTAACACCTTAACAGGTTCATAAAGGATGTTATTCTACAAATTAAGAAGCAGTTTTCCTGCTAGGGTGTTTATTTACACTGTTTGGGGTGCTTATGTCCTCCGTTTTGATTCCTTTGTTAACAGTTTGTGGTATAAAACTATTCCCTTCAGGGTTATTATCTACTCCCTCTAGGGTACAAGACCACTCCTTTTAGTTTTAGGGTACCAAACGACTCCCTTCAGGGTGTTACACTACCCCCTTCAGGGTTCTACAATACTCCCTTAAGGGTTCTATAATACTCCCTTTAAAGTTTTTAACTACTCCCTTTAAGGTTCTAAACTACTGCCGTAAGGGTGCTACAATACTCCCTTTAAAGTGTTAAAATACTCCTTTTGGGGTACTAAACTACTTCCTTAAGGGAGCTACACCCTTACCAGGTGTTAAATCACTCAATTTACGGGGTAATATAACACCTTTATACACCTTTTCAAGTTTTTAATTTGGGACAATAAAACTCCCTTTAGGGCGTTTAAATTAACATTAAAGAGTGTTTTTTTACAGATATTACACCCTTAACATACCATTAAACACCCTTTCTTTAACAGTGTATAATGATGAACTGTTCAATATTTGAATATTATAAAAAGTCTATTAGTTTTTCTATGGAGTTATTTTTGAATTTCAGATTATTTCTGTAATTTTTCCAATGACGAGTTTCCTGTTCGTTAAAAACTATAATTGCCCAAATTATTTCATATCATTTGAAAATCTTTGTTACCATGTCCAAATTAACTGCAATAAAGACCCTTCCAATTTAATTACTATTATGTTCCAATAAAATAATTTGATAAAATCGGAATAAAGTTGAATTTTTTACCTTATAATTGTATCAAATATAGTCCCATTTGGAACAGCCAAATTTTGTTCATGATATTTGTAAAGGATACTTACGTCTTTATGTTACTTATGCCAGTAATAATTGTACCTGGGATTTTTTTGTGTAAGATAGAGTGAGAGAGGGAGTAGACGCGTGCCCAGGTATGATTAGCGTTGTCGAAGGCGCCTTACCTGTAATTTCGAGAGTTCTTCTTATCTATCTTTCGGTTTTAGGCATATTTTTTTTCTTTTTCGGCCGTTGTTTCTATTATTGGGCAATCGGGATTTTCGTGCGAGTCATTTGTTTAAGTGCTTCCGCGCGTCTCGAATAACGAAACTGAGTGTGTTTTTTACATCGGGAAAACAATTATTTCTATTTTGGAAAGAAGAAAAATATTTACTCTACTTAAGCAGCATTTTAGCTGCGCGGGAACGTTTAGGTTTGATCAGTATAAGCCAGCCGTTTCGTCGAATTAACTTGGCAGTGTGGCGGTTCGCTTTTAAATGTTCATTGTTATCGAAAAGGGTTTTATCAATATTATATTTATTTCTACAACTAAATTTTTTTTTTAATTATAAAAGAAACTGCTACTTCGTGGAGGTAGAAAACATTGGTTTATTTTATAATAAATCCATATTGTTCAACGGAGATTTATCGTCGTGACCCTTCTTAAGCTAAAATTAATTTTACAATGAATTAGGGTCACGACCGAAAGCTCCTTTTAATAACATGGATTTATATATAATTTATATTTATATATAACTAGAGCTAGATTTATTATAACAGGGCCTCCAGAGGTCCTATAATTCCTATAAAATCGTATATTTTCAAAAATGTTCTATAACATCCTATATTTTTAGCAAAATCCCCCAAAAGTCCTGTAAAATCCTATAATTTTGATATTTTGCCCATTTCAAATCCAACCACTCAGTTAAATTGCTGGATTTAGCTATAGGATAAATTCCTATGAACCAAGTCATTCTAGTCTATACTTTTGTTATTGTTAACATGGTTAGCTACTAATATATTTTTGTGATAAAATGGCTCAATAGTTTCTATTTTTTAAGTGAAAATCAAAGATTTAATTATCTAAATATAGATTTGGTTTTTAAATGCATAAAGTTAGTAAATGAAATAGCATATATATTCCTATAAAATCCTATAATTTTGTAAAAATAGTCCCATATTTTTAGAAATATAATCCTATTTTTCCTATAAAAAAATTTTAGATTTGAGTTGGGGCCCTGTTATAAAATAAACCAATTGTTTTCTACCTCCATGAAGTAGCAGTTTCTTTTATAATTTTTTATAATTTTTAATTGTACAAACCCAATCACGGAACAAAACTTCAACATCTATAACTAGATCCTATCCAACGCCGCCGCTGCCGCCGATATTTTATCTGGCGCCTAGCCACCGCCGCCAATAACTTTTGATCCCGCCGCCGAATTGTTTATGAGATTTTTCATGTAATTTTAATTTTTTTCCTTCAACAAACTTTTATATTTTTTTCAAAATTTTCAAAAGGGGGGATAAACATTTGCCTCTTCACGCCTCCACCGCCGACAAAATTCAACGCCAGCGCCGCCGCCAGCTCATTTTCGTGAAACGGCACCGCCGATCCAAATAAAATCGTCGCTTTGCTCTATCTATAACTGTATTTATTTATATTTACATAGTTATTCCCCTAAAGTAAAAATAATTATTGCTTTAGATGGGGTTCAAAACTCAATCTCGGGTGTAATATCGAACTTTTATTCGGTTTAATCGTAGAGAAGGGTTGAAAATGACAAACAAAAAGAAAATGGTGGAGTTTGGAACCAAAAGGATATTAACGAGCTCTAAAACTCTATCCCTAAAAATTTGAAACAATTGGTTCAGTTCCTAGCGTAGTTCAATTTGGTAATTAAATCACCCCCAGTCATCTGCACTTCTGACCGCGAAATGTAACTTATCTTGGAACGCAATTCGACCAACAGCCGACTAATATACGATCCTTTTAGACGCGCCAGCCGTCGAAACCCATAACGGTTGAATAGCCAACAATCTGGTATAAGAGGCTCTTGTTCAAGTTCCCTATTGAACTTAACGGAAATCCAGAAGTTTGAAATATATCTCTTACAAGATAAATATCCATCTAGGTCATTAAAATCTTATCTGGCTCGAGGCACTTTCAAATTCATAGAACGAGAATTTGTCGCCAAACCGCGGTTCAATATTTACCGCCTGTAATACACCATCTGAAAATGTAAAATGTTCAATTATACTTAGATAAAAACTATATTTTATCGATTTAATACCTTTACTAACTTCCACTTCTGTTTCTGTATACCTAACCAGACGAATACGTTCTTCAACTATTTACCGATTTACATACAAATCAAAATGAAAATGCAAGATTATACATGTACAGGATGGAAGCCTAAGCCGTGGTCCAGCTTCGGTACGTCTCCTAGTACACCAGAGTGCTGCGGATAGAACTCTTCTACAGGCGCTGGTAGGCCAAAAATAGACCAATTAGAGAATTTGAAGCGCATCTTCCAAATGCTTTACTAGGAGAAGTTCTGAAACAGGATTATCAAAACATTATCTACATTCAACATAATAATAAGTATAGTAAGATTGAATAACTTCGATTTCTCTATGTAAATTAGCTTGTGCAGTATTTTTCACTATTCTGTACTATACGTTTTTAAGATTTTTCACTGGACAGGAATACCCTAAAGATTTATAATAGCATAAACATTTCTAAAGCTCAAAATAGGTAATGGACGATTGACAATACTTAAAAAACCTAACAGAAAAGGTTGAGTTACGATTGAACTTTTCATTAATTATATAATATAAAGTTCTGAAAGTTTGTGTCTGTCAGTCTGTCTTTCTCACACCCTTTGACATAAAGCAACCAAACATTGCGCAATTGTTCTCAAAACTAAAAATAAACAAGCCCTATTTATATATTCCAAGTCGGGCTTTGAAGGTCGTAGACTGTATTAAAATCAAAAGTAAATATTCCTATCAAAACTATTCAGAAAAGCAAAAATCATAAATGATATAATGCTCTTATGGATATTAAAATATATACTTTTACTTAGTCTTTTAGCTAAAATAACTTAATTAAGAAACTTTATGACAAAAGTCTCACAAAAAAAACCACCAGAAGCCTGTTTAAATATTTTTGACGAGTCAGAATAAAATGAAAGACGGATAAAGAAAAAATATGAAGAAATGAAACAAAGAAAACCGTTTCTTTCTTAATACGTTAACCAATTTTATTGACAAGTTAAACCCGGACCAGGTTTTTTTCCCCTCTGGTACCAGTCGATTCTCTTCTTTTAAACAAAAGAAATTCGGGCCGCCTGTCAAAGTTCAAAAAAGAAGAGTTCGAAGACAAGCTTAATTCTCGAAGCCTATGAATAGATTCAACTGCGAATCGTAAATGCAAATCCCCATCTTAGCCGCCACGCGAATCTCACGTATAGATATTATTCTCAAGAATGTACGTAGGTTAACAGAGAATAAGTATCCCCAACTACAACCTCTGTTTTAACGACTCCCAGGTTATATTATCCATCTACACGGAGCGAAGTCCTGAGATCGTATTTCCTCCTAACTGGCTGAAAGGGGGGAAATATTACGTGGAGGAAAGGCGAAAGGGCGTGGTTTATCTTCCGGGAATCACGAAGCAAATAGGGTACTAACTGGCGCATTCTGTGTCCAACGGTATACATTCTTGGTGTGAGATGTAAAAGGCGTTGTTCGATATCTCCAATGTGATCTTTCTTCTTTCTTTTCTTAAACGCGATCGTCCTATCTCGACGATATTCTGGGGCTTCAAATGGCGTTCCCATTTTTTGAAGCAATTGTCATAAATCCCCGGCAGACATTTATAAAAATATTCAAAAGGAAACGTTTCACGCAGATGTTTATTCGTAGCTGCTCGTGGCATGTACGTAGTCCTAGTTGATTGTACTCAATTTCCGACATTTTCTGCTAAATTGTGTACTGCATTTCCACCATTTTGTACTAAATTTCCGTCATATTCCACTAAATTTTGGTCTTAATTTTAAGCCATATTCCACTAAATTTTGTACTAAATTTCCGACATTTTCTGCTAAATTAAGTACTGAATTTTCACCATTTTGTACTAAATTACCGACATTTTCTGCTAAATGGTGTACTGAATTTCCACCATTTTGTACTAAATTTCCACCATATTCCACTAAATTTTGGTCTTAATTTTAAGCCATATTCCACTAAATTTTGTACTAAATTTCCGACATTTTCTGCTAAATTAAGTACTGAATTTTCACCATTTTGTACTAAATTACCGACATTTTCTGCTAAATTAAGTACTGAATTTTCACCATTTTGTACTAAATTACCGACATTTTCTGCTAAATGGTGTACTGAATTTCCATCATTTTGTACTAAATTTCCACCATATTCCACTAAATTTTGGTCTTAATTTTAAGCCATATTCCACTAAATTTTGTACTAAATTTCCGACATTTTCTGCTAAATTAAGTACTGAATTTTCACCATTTTGTACTAAATTACCGACATTTTCTGCTAAATGGTGTACTGAATTTCCACCATTTTGTACTAAATTTCCACCATATTCCACTAAATTTTGGTCTTAATTTTAAGCCATATTCCACTAAATTTTGTACTAAATTTCCGACATTTTCTGCTAAATTAAGTACTGAATTTTCACCAT
Source organism: Leiobunum rupestre (assembly GCF_980474605.1). Classification (NCBI taxonomy): domain Eukaryota; kingdom Metazoa; phylum Arthropoda; class Arachnida; order Opiliones; family Sclerosomatidae; genus Leiobunum; species Leiobunum rupestre. Next base: position 30,642,765 of record NC_143392.1, on the reverse strand, counting down.
TTTGTACTAAATTACCGACATTTTCTGCTAAATGGTGTACTGAATTTCCACCATTTTGTACTAAATTTCCACCATATTCCACTAAATTTTGGTCTTAATTTTAAGCCATATTCCACTAAATTTTGTACTAAATTTCCGACATTTTCTGCTAAATTAAGTACTGAATTTTCACCATTTTGTACTAAATTACCGACATTTTCTGCTAAATGGTGTACTGAATTTCCACCATTTTGTACTAAATTTCCACCATATTCCACTAAATTTTGGTCTTAATTTTAAGCCATATTCCACTAAATTTTGTACTAAATTTCCGACATTTTCTGCTAAATTAAGTACTGAATTTTCACCATTTTGTACTAAATTACCGACATTTTCTGCTAAATGGTGTACTGAATTTCCACCATTTTGTACTAAATTTCCACCATATTCCACTAAATTTTGATCTTAATTTTAAGCCATATTCCACTAAATTTTGTACTAAATTTCCGACATTTTCTGCTAAATTAAGTACTGAATTTTCACCATTTTGTACTAAATTACCGACATTTTCTGCTAAATTAAGTACTGAATTTTCACCATTTTGTACTAAATTACCGACATTTTCTGCTAAATGGTGTACTGAATTTCCACCATTTTGTACTAAATTTCCACCATATTCCACTAAATTTTGGTCTTAATTTTAAGCCATATTCCACTAAATTTTGGTCTAATTTTCCGCCATATTCCCCTAAATTTTGTTCTAAATTTCCCGTATTTTCTGCTAAATTTTGTACTAAAATTTCAGACATTTTCTTCTAAATTTTGTACTAAACTTCCGTCATTTTTGATTTAATGTTTTACTAAATTTCCGAAAAATTCTGATGAATTTTGTACTAAATTGTTTAATAAATTTCCGCCATTTTATGTGGGTGGACGTCTCCTTTATAAATTTCTAATATCTTTTTTACTTAAAGCGAGTATGAACTAAATCGAAAAATCTTCTGCTTAAACGTAACTAACGCAATTTAACTAATCTAGTGGTTGAAATTTGAAATTCGTTGATCCAACATAAATATGGAAATTCATAATCCCTTTAACAGAGATAATATTTGCTAAGTCAGGTAAATTTAAAAACTCAATTTTGAGAAACAAGAGGTTTTTATATCTAAAATAATATCAATAATAATCTAGTAATGGATATATATTTAAAATAAGGTTAAAACACTTTAATATCCTTATTTCGAATTTCATTAAAAACCAGGTATCTCGATTTGTTTGATTTTTGCTCTCAGGTAATCAAGAATAGTTTAAATCTATCTCAAGTATTGAATGCTACGACTTTTCCGTCCAAACTTCCAGATTACAAATATCAGAAGTATAAAATATATCTGAGACAAAAGTATTCATTTCTTTAATTATACTTGAAACATGTACATTCACAAGCCCACTTTATTATTCAAAATGTGGCTAGCAAGGCTAATTACATCATATAGTAGCTTTCGTCGGATAAATTTTATTCGTGAAGCGGTTTTACAAGAAATTCGTTATCATTAATTATTATTTTATACTTCTGCTAATAATAAATAGCCAGGCTTACGTCAAAAGTAACTACAGGTCGAGGGGTCGGACATTTTCCAAAATGCCGTACACTTTGTCGAAAATCGCAAAATCTTTTAACTCTCTCTATGGTAAATTAACATTGAAAACCCAAAATCACTTCAAAAATAATGATAAAATCGCCAAAATCTCTACGAAATCCCGAAATTCCGTACAAAATAATGGCAAGTGTCCGACCCCTCGCTACAGGTAGTTAGTAACCCTTACATTCAAGATGATGCATTTAAATCACTCCAAACAGAGGATGGAAACATAACACCTAAAATTTCGGTTTGGGTTTGTTTACTGACTGAAGCCTTTGTTCTCATTTCTAATTCCTCCCTCAAATCAAAATTACACTGTGTAGATTGAACTTTCGGCGGCAAAGGTTGCTTACGTGGCATTTTTATTCACTGTATTAAACTAATCACTTAATTAAAATCTTTAAACGAGGTTTAAGCTAGCGTTTCTGAAACAGAAGCGGACGATTCGAGACAATGTGTCCCAAAATTCCCCGGAATGCACTACTTTTCGCGGGAAAATATGTCGAATAAAGTGCTTTTCTATTGGTGGAAAAAACCACGTGATCGATAGCTCTTTAAAAAGGATGTCAAGCATGGTGGAAGGTAAAATCTGAAAGCACTAGTAGACTTTATCTCAATATTTACTTTTGGTAATAGTAAATCTTCTGAGGCGTCTAAAATTACGTATAAAAATTATAAATGAGCCTTATAGCAAAATTTCACCTAGGGAGCTCAAAGGAAATTGAACCAATTCGTTTGAGTTAACTGATTATTTAGAATTTTGAGACTTACCCTGCCATCTAGCGGCTTAATCGGTACAAACCCGAGCAGGATATGTTACTTTCATTTACTTATTAGCCATGAAAGCGAAGAAACTAAGGTCGAAAACTGTTACAATCGCTATAGCGCTCCCTAGGGATCCGAAACGAAAACCAAACATAGAGATGGAAAATATCGCTGACCCTTACGCGGCGTAAACTTTACCCTTCGCTACTCTTCTGACATATCAGGTCTTTCCGGGCTCTGTTGCGAAGAGATAATTCATGCGAGACACGCAACCATTCCGAACGATTAGCGCACTACGAGAGCCAGAAAAGAGCGGAGATGGGCACCCTCAACTCATTTTAGAGCGGGTCGGAGAAGGAGCTGGAAATTTTCAAATAGCTGAGAGTCCTGAGTAAAGAGTTTATATAAATATTAGATTTGGTAATGGGCAGAGGAGATGAGTGTCTCTTTCAGTGAGCGGGCATTGGATATGAGCGCTTCACTTAGTAAAAGGTTTGAGCAAAAGCAGAGCTGAGTTGTTTTTTTCACTCTTAAACTATCGACAAACTGGGATGAGCGAATGAAATTTATGACCAAAGGCGTGTTTCCTGGGTTGTAAAATTACCTCTTTTACGTTGACTTTTCATGATTTTATATTATTTTAGAAGTTGTTTCCTTTATTTTGTTGCTAAAGTAGGTATTAAGTCAGAGTTTTCCTAAATTGAATTAGTAGTAATTAGTTTATGTTTCTGAAATGTTTGATGATACGAGCCAAATCTATTATTTTTAATTAATCTGAGTGCCTGAAAATTGTAACTATGACCAATTTTAATTGAACAAATTAAAAGCTTTTTCTTATCCCTTAGAAAATTGGGATGAGCCATCAGTAAACATTGAGAAGAGCGCGAGTGACAAATATGTCAAGCTAACACGGGCGACTTTTGAGCCGAGTTCGGATTTTGAAAAAATGCCCATCAGTAGAAAAGAGAGCGAGGGAAGAGATGTAACAGCCGTCTTCATACAGATTCAAAACGTCAAAATTTACTGGCGTTTCGAAGGAGGAATAACAATTACCCGTATTAACGGAAACAGCGCCCCCTGTGAGGGGCGAAGGGAGCTATTATATTACTTCCCCACTTGAATCATCAGATCTGACATTTCATAGGGAAATTACGTTCGTTATTCTCGGCTTCTTAATACAGCTATATTTAAAGGGGCTATGGATTAATATAATTAAAGGGAAAGTATGTCCTATTAGCACCTGGCGGTGACTGTTGCAAACCGGAAATTTGTGGAAACGAGAAATATATTAACCTTTCGTAGTTAGGAGGGCCTATGACAACCATGACAGTTACGTCCAAAATAACGGTGACGAGTTTGTTAACCTTTTCTAACGATTATTAGATTTATAGGAAATATTAGATTGAATAAACATAGTTATTACGCTTATTGGCTGAAAAAAAATTTAAATATAATTAACAAAGACTTTAAAACTTGCGTATTTTGGAATTTACAAATAATTGGCAGTGGTGAAATCTTTAAACTTAAATTGGTGATTAGCGACTCTAAGCCAAAGCTGAAATCTAATTCCAAACTGAAACGCCTTTCTCGTAGTATGTACAGCCCTTTGTGGTCATACTTTGAAACTAAATAGGTGAGTATAGTATAGATAACCTTTGCACTTTCATGTTTCATAATAAGCCACTCAGCTGGTCAAAACAGCAATTCCATTATCAAATAAAAATGCGACACTCAAAAATGCAAAGATCATTTCCGTTTTAACGATCTTATTTCGAGATCTTGGAGACTACAAGCCCGGAAATCGAAGACCCTAGAGACATGGACTATGCTAGAGATGATGCAGGTTGGAAAACAAATTTTCGATATAATCTAACGTAAAAAAATATGTATATCTATTTTTTTAAAGTTTGGTTGAGCAATTCTATATGCGTTGTTAAATTAATTAAAATAAAGTATACTAAAAGTCTCTGAAGATGATTAGCTAGGCTGATCGAAACTAAGGTTAGACAAAGGCTTAAGTCTTTTTAATTAATAAAAACGAATATATATATGCAAATATAACGAAGTATACTTTATTTTAATTAATATAATCTAACGTAGTATAATCATTTTTCTATCCCACATCACGTTTTATTCATTTTTAAAATATATACCATAATACAATGAAATTATTTTTCACAAAAATTTAATTTGTTTTGGAACTACGCGACAGAGAAAGACTTAAGAATATCATTATCTATTTCGTTTTCGTTTATTTCATTTAAAAAAAAACAACTTTTGTATAATTAAAAATTAATTATATTCATTCCAATTCAGTATTTAATTAGATTTTCAAAGTAGCCGCTATGGAATTTTGAAAATAAAAATTAAAACAATTAGCCTTTTCAGTTTACATAGAGCCACATAGCGGTCAACAAAAGAAGTTCGTTAACTTCTGTATCTTCGTCTACTAAGCAGACGATAAATCAGAAAGCTTCTGCTTAGCTTCTGGTGTTGGTCGCTACGTAGCTCTGTGTAAATTTAAACTGCTAATTACACCCTGGAGTGTTGAAACCATCGCAATGAAATCTGGCGAAAATTGACAATTGTAAAATTCCTAAAGTGAGAGATTTCGGAGAAACGTAAAAGCATTTCTTTTATAACAAACAAGCTCTCGAACACGTCGCCCGTCTCAATCGGATGCTGATTTCTAGCCTACTCTAAACGGAAAGCTGAACAAGGTGGACACTGCCATACGACGATTTACACAATACAGCGGCACTCAAATGCTTCGATTTAAAATATCACAATTTTCAAAGTCAACATCACATATTTTCAAGGTAGAGATCACCTTGTTCATATAAGCATATGTAACATAATTACTCATAAGTATGCTACTAGCTCTATTTCTTCACTAACGGTTTGGTTCACAGATATTGCGTCATCCGTACCCTACGTAATATTTGACGTCATATTTGATGTCATATTTGACGTCATCGAATCTCAAATGCCGATAATGCCGTCGCCCAATTAGCTCTACGTCTGATAAACCGACGGCCATTATTTTAGTAAACAAACCGGTTTGAACAACCAAGGCTTAGGAGCTAAAATGAACTAAAATATAGTGTCAAGTTCTGTTAATGTAATTAATTTGCAAATTAATGAAGTTCTCGGAGACTCAGGTTCTAAAATAAATTTGCATTGTCAAATAAAAGAAGCATGTTTATTGAAAAAAAAAACAGTTTAAATTCAGGTTGAGCTTTCCTGTTGCATCTATAAGGACACTTTTGAGCCTAGGCCTAACTCTTCTAGGGTTGTAAATTTAAATATAGCTACAATGGGCTGACTAAAATTCCGACACCAAAAATTCCTTCTCAATTTAGAGGTTTTCCATTGGCTTAAATACATATGTTAGTAGCCAATTTAGTTCTAGTAATTACATTATAGTGTACGAAAAATTGTGGTTTTTCTATGTAATTTCTAGAACTAACTTTTACACTAGTCGTGGATTACAAAAGTCACATTAGTAGCCAACAGTGTGACTCCCAAAATTACTAGGATGAATAAAAAGGTTAAAATCTAACGAAGTCCACCTTTTTACTGGTTCGTGGTGAAACAAACCGATTGTGAAGATTTTTGAATGGAATAAAGGTACAGTGGCCTACTTGTGAGTAATTATGTTACATATGATATAATTATGTTTAAATTTTTTACGTTCTTCTGAATATTACAGAGGTTAAGTTTGCTCTAGAAAACGTGTAGGAAAGCGTAATAATAAAATTTCATCATTAAATTTGAACTAATAATACTACTACTACTTTCCTTTATATATATATTTATGAACCTTATCATATTATACAAAAAAACCATGAATAATTTCTACACTTAACACGAATATGATAGCAGCGCTCCATACGTTCAAGAATCAAAGGGTATAGGTTAAAAAGTGAATGTTCAAAGCGTGGAAGGGGAATTGAAAGGAAGATCAGGAGCAAAGAAGGATGTACGGATGCGAGAAAGATGGAGGAGTAGTAGTAGTAGTAGTAGTAGTAGGTGTGGGGGAGAAACCGTGCAATCTGCATTGAAAGTTGGGGAAAATGTTTCCATCCCCCTTTTCCCTGCCGGGCGGGGGGGGGGGGGGGTAAACGTAGCTATCACAACGACAGAAAAGCTCCGTCTATTACCTGGGGTGGCCGCTACCCCCCGACAATTTCTTCAGTTCGCTATTTCTATCTCCCGTCTGTATTTCCCTTCACGGGAAGAAAGAGTGAGAGGGAGTGCCCTCCAGCGGCAAGTTCTTTTAATCAGAGGCAATTGTAGATCCTTCCAAGGGCTGCCTTTTTACCGCTCGCTTTTTACCATCTTGTTCAGGCGTCTCTTTTGGGTTGATATCATCGAGAACCTATTGAAGTTACCAAGAACGTACGAGTCTACTTTCTAAGCCTGATATACTACGTTGCAGGTTAAGGGCCTGTTGCAAAAGCTTGCTTCGTAAGGATTCGACCATATAAGTTATATTGGCAAATCCTAGACAAACATACTTTTGCAACAGGCTCTTAGAAAGGCAAAATATTTAATATATTTAGATGAAAGATACTTGCACGAATTTCCGGTAAATCAACGGTGGGAGTTTCGAATTTCACCTTTTTTCTGTAGAATTCCTGAAGGTTCCTACGAGTGTTATATTTATTCATTTTAGAAATGTCTATCGCGTAAATTTCAAAGTGATCAATAAATATTTAATGCATATTATTATTTTTAAGCTTCATTATAGCGTATTTTTAGTATTATGTTTCTAAACAATCATCAAATCGCACGTTTATGTACCTCAACGTAGTAATCTCGGAATTGCCTGTTCTAGGTATACCTCACTGGTAGTACTAAAAATTAATTATTATCTATGTTAATTAATTAACTAACACTTTGGAATATAACGCAATAGTCGGTATTTTCCAAAATTATATAACGCGCGCAGGTATACTTAGGAATTCAACCATAAACAGGCCTAATTATCCGTGATTTTCGGGGGGTACAGGAGTACAATATACCCCGGTTCAAATTGGAAATCGACTCCAAAAGTGTATTTTTTATTACGTTTAAAGGGAATATAACCTGCAAAGCAATCTTATGGAAGAAGACACCCAGTGGCGCCAAACATTTCTAAAGCCAAAGGCAAGAGCGTCCAGAGCTGCAAAAGTTGGTGTTTCATACACAATACCTGAGGCTATATTCCCTTTAAGAGGGGTGCGAAATTCAATATTCAAACTGTACCCGTGCACCTTAATCCAAACGTTCCAGAGGGCCCAGTGAAATAAATTATCGCTCCCCGGGTTGCAATGCGTAGGAGGGTGGTGGAAAGCCCTTTAAGCCACACGAGCCAACAGCTCTCTACACTTACTCAATGGTTTCTTTTCGCTTGTTCCGGAATAAAAAAGGGGGGCCCCACAGAAATTTTTGCGGGGGGGGGGGGGCTCTACACTTTTAGTCCGAGTACCGACGAAAAGAAACCACCTACTATTACCGTTAACCTCAGCAAGTTATTATGGGAAGGGAATTTAACAACCGAAAAAAATCCATTGTTAAAACTACTTTTTTTTATTCAAAAAAATATTGAAAAATGAATTAGAAATATTGAAAAAACTAAAACTTAACCTTCACTTTTTGTAGTAAGTAATGAGAGCTAGATATAAGCAATTAGGAGATCCTAAAATTCAGTTTGCTCGTGAAAACACGCCGCCATGTTAGGGTAAAAAAGCTGGTAAATTAGTCTGCTATACCTCACAATGTAAAAGTACTGTCACGCCCAAAAACGTAATTTTGAAATCGGGCAATATGAGCATTTTCGAAGTAATGAGGGCTAGATATAAGCAATTTGAGCATTTTCGAAGTAATGAGGGCTAGATATAAGCAATTTGAGCATTTTCGAAGTAATGAGGGCTAGATATAAGCAATTTGAGCATTTTCGAAATAATGAGGGCTAGATATAAGCAATTTGAGCATTTTCGAAGTAATGAGGGCTAGATATAAGCAATTTGAGCATATTTTTATTAATAGTTTTAACTAGTTTAAACCACCGGTTACAACCGGTTTTATACCGGACTGGATTTGTAAATGAAAAAAAAGCCAGTTTTTTTATAACCCTGCTTTACTGGGCTAACTATAGCGATCCTCTAAACACTTGTTTCTTATTCAATATAATACCAGTAGGTTCGATATGCCCCAGGCAGCGCAAATCTTAGCTTCCGTCGTAAGCTGACAGACGGCCTAAGTTTCAGTTGGCAAAATATCCCGGTCAGGGAGATCTAACTGGTCTCAGTTGCGACGGCGAAGGTGGGGATAACGCGTAGAAAGGGATAAGCGGATAATGGAACCGTTTATTGCTCCGAGAGTTGAAATCTAGTTCCATACGGGACAAGAAATGAGACGGCACTTTCGGACGATTTAATGCGCTGCGAATTCCCGGCTTTGAGCTTCAACTGTTTCGCCGAAGATCGATACAAGACGAGAAGCAAAACCTACTAAACGACAATTTGGAAAATTTACAGTTACTAGTAAATTCAAGTAGTACGCTAAAATAATGTGCTTCTACATTCAGGCGTGAAATACATTCCTTTGTGAGATTTAACAGTTGATACCGCTTACATTACCACAAGAAGGGTTGGGTGGCGGAGTGGTTAGCACACCTGTTGGCAGTGATTGAATACTCGGAACCACTCAGTTGGCCAGTGATATCCCCACTGGTTAAAAGGTTTTTACCCCGAGCTCATCGGTTTCCCCTTTGCAGAAAAAACTTGTTCGATTCCGTGGCTTGAAGGGCTTTCCACCAGCCTCCTACGCACCTGAGTTCAGTGCCGAATTAAAGACTAGGCCTACTAGGTACAGGCCAACATAGGGTACCCACCAACGGCAAAAAAAAATTGTGTATACAGTGGCCTTTTACTGTTTCACTGGTTTTGCAGCTAAAATTACCCTCACTTATGAAATCAATTGAGTTTTCACTGATTCGGTTGAAGAGAAAAACATAACACGCTTGTTGCTTTATTATTTGAAAAATAATTATTCTCGTGACATAATCTCAGCTTCGGAACACGCGAGTTTTGCATTTTTATGCTTTCCTTACCCCCACCAACTTAGTGCCTAGGGCCCCACCTTCAGTAAATATGGCACTGCCTGAGTTAAAGGAATTCAAATAACTTGGGCCTAAGTTGGTGCCTAGCTGATTATTAAGAAAGAATGTTAATCAAAATAAAGAAATTGAAATATCCCCAATTTTAAATAAATTGTCGTTTAGTAGGTTTTGCCACGGGAAAGGCACGCTGTCAAAGGCGCCCGATTAAAGGCGTCATCCCTTTATCTCCAAATCTCTGTATTGGAATTTCCAGTTTCGATCATCGCCGCGGAAGAGCCGTCTTCGCTTAATCCCAATAATAACAATAATGCCTATTAATGAGGCATCGCGTTGGAAGTAACGAGGAATAATAGTCATTCCATATGCGCTATAATTTACTAGAAATGCCTCCGCAATTTCACCAATACCTTTAAAGCGGCTTACCCTAGTGTGGCGGCATCTATTGGCCTTCAAAGTAAAAGCATACGCAGTTAGTTTAATGGAATGAATCAAAGACCCATAAGTATATTTTCAAAGTTATTAATAAACGTAATCACGCTAAATTAGTTTGGAGACTGATTTATAAAATGTGATTTAAATACTAGATGGCGCTTCGAACTTCAAACCTATTTTGCTGGCGAGAAGTATTCATTTTTCCGTTTTCTTTATTTTAAATAAATTGATAGTGCTGTTAAAGCTTTACCGTTAAGGATAGGTCAGTGCACTCCCTGTTCTTTTGTGAAATTCATTCGTCAATTTATGTCCGGGAAAATAATTTAACTGTGTTGTTTTGCGCCATCTATTCTGGTACAGCATTTTGTGGTACCAATATAATTACATTGTCTCTTTAATTATACTTAATACTATCCTAATATTTAAACCAAAACTATATACTATAATATATTATATTATATTATAATATAATATATATTACATTACATTACATATTTATATATGTTCTATAGATGGCGTAATATAGTGTCCAGTCTTTATTCATTCTACTATAATTTTCTGCCGAAGCTTAATTTTAGTTTCACTAGAGGTCTTTAGATGGCGCGACCAAACACAGTGATATATATCGTCCTTACTCCAAAAGAAGGAGACTACACTTGTGACGATAGAGTTGCACTTCGTTGGCAGAGTTAGGCGCATGAGCTGACCTCTCCACTTAAAAATCTAACTATTTTCATTAAGTCTACGCTCATGCTTTTCAGACAAGGCCTACGAAACCGGGTTTTGACTGAGGAACTTCACTATTATGATTATTACGACACCCTCCAAAGATTAAATAAGATTAAATTGAAAATGAAATGATTGAATCTTGGTTGAAATGATGAAATCTTGTTTGAAATGATTAAATCGTGATTGAAATGATGAAATCTTGGTTGAAATGATTAAATCGTGATTGAAATGATGAAATCTTGGTTGAAATGATGAAATCGTGATTGAAATGATGAAATCGTGATTGAAATGATGAAATCGTGATTGAAATGATTAAATCGTGATTGAAATGATTAAATCGTGATTGAAATGATTAAATCGTGATTGAAATGATTAAATCGTAATTGAAATGATGAAATCTTGGCTGAAATGATTAAATCTTTATTACATTTTTAATCATTTAAATCTAATTATTAGGAAACAACCTTGAAAAATAGTGACCTGCCCTCGATTTAGGCCCAGTGTAGTAAACCTTAGTTAAAGGGTTATACTGAACAATATATAAAAAAATAAACTTAGATTTTTCAACTAGCTACTGAAAACCTAACGACAACAATACATGTATAGAATGGGCACTAGAATTACTTATGTCTGTGGACAACGCAAACGATATTAAAATACATAAAAAAAACTCCATCAAGTTTTAAGCAGGGGGCTCACGTAATCACTTCGTACCCCCTATATTGACAATCCCAGAAAGTAGGCCAAAATATAAAGAGCATCCCAAAGCCAGTTGGTTAAATTTCTTATCCGGTAAAAGGATCGGAAAATAGCAGAATTGGGAAGCCCCACTTCAGGAAACACCAGCTGTCAGTGACAAAGAAGAAATACTTGAGACTTTGCTGGTTGAAGAGGAATCTACAGAAATCAATGGATCCTTCAGACGAAGCTAGACTAAATATTTAGTTATTCAAAGTATTCCATATGGAAAACACATTTTTGGCTACTGTTTCTTATAAAACCAAGTGATATTGTAAACGGGGTGAAATAGTTCAGTTTGAACGAATTTGACCCACATATTTCACAAAAATATTAATCTTAAGAACTATGATGTGCTTTAGTTTCAAAATCAGGTAACTCAAAAATATTTAAATATTACAAATAGTATTACGATAGCGGTTTGATAAAGAAAATGATAAACTTTATATATAATTTTTCAGATTAAATTTGTACTATCTTCAGTATTTGTGGAATAAATTAAATTTGAAATGCTTTTACGAAAAACTTAAAAAATCTGTAAGTCGATTTACTTGGAACTAAAGTTACATACATTTCACAGATTAAAATTGACGAATTATCATGTGAACTTTGAACTTCATCATGATTAATTTAATATCCAATTCTACGTGTAATTGTCTGATTAGTTTTAATTTTTATAAATAATTTAAAAATATTTCCTAAATTAAATATTTTTTACACATTGTAGGGCTTGTTATCAGTCAATATTTCGACACAGAATATACTCAAATTAATTACTTTTATTTATTTCAAAAGTTTTTAAACTTGAATCAATGTGGTATTCTATTGCTTTAGATCTACTGTAAACGTATACTATTTACGAGGAGATATATATAGTACTTTCAGTATTCAATTTAAATTCTTTTAGTAATATCTAAAAATAACAAGATGGCATAAATATTTGAAACCCGAATTTCGTCGATAGCGGTATTTTATCTTATAAATAATAAATCTGAAAATCTCCAGAGAGTTGACTGAAATGATCAAATTTCGCGACGTAAAGTATACGGAAGAAACGCGACATAACCACTGGGTGGCGCTTCTAAGGTAGCTTCGAAAATAAAAATATACCGTCTTGAGAAGTTGAAAGAGCGACCAAAAGTGTCATCTTCTAAGAAAGCGAGAAAAGGTTTCATTCTTTGTCCGTAGACGTTCTCTATTTTACCATATTCGGAGTTTTCAAACTTTTATTTCTGGTGCAGGAGGTGTAGGCTTCTAACGGATGATAGGGTTGCTTGTTGTATCGTTCGTTTTCGTGTAGAGTCAGGCTCAGGTCCGCAGAGAAAAATTTACGCTGCATTTTTGGGAAATTTGGGGCTATTACGTGGGACGAAAAATCGACGACAAAAACGTTCATCGAACGAATATTACATAGAATCGTTTCTACCTCTCTCAGTATTCTGGTTTCGGCGACGAAAAACAAGAGAGGCAGGTCAGAATATGCTTCGCTGCGTGAATGTGACATCTAAGTAACTTGCTTTTAATTAACATTTTCTCGGTTTTACCAATTGTGGATCACATAATTTAGCAGACTTCTTTTAAGCTGAAACAGTCCCAATTTGACCCTTGTTTCAGACTTAATTCATTCTTATTTAGAGTGAAAATTTAGATTTATTTAAAGTTGCAATATTTAAGTTTCAAAAAAGTGGGCCAAAATAAAACTTATCTAAGACATTTTTGAAACTGTCACAGTCCCAAATACATCCTTATTTTAGATTTATTTCAGCTCTGCGAAAGTCTTATCTAAGACTCCTTATAAACGTTAATTTAACGTTTATAATCCTCTAAGATGAAAACGAAGGCTTGTTTAAGATTAAGTTTAAGCTGATACTGCTAATGCAAATATAATATTAATTTTAGTCTCAATTTGAAGTTCAAAAGTAATAGATATTTTAGTCTCAATTTGAAGTGCAAAAGTAATAGATATTTTAGTCTCAATTTGAAGAGCAAAAGTAATAGATATTTTAGTCTCAATTTGAAGTGCAAAAGTAATAGATATTTTAGTCTCAATTTGAAGTGCAAAAGTAATAGATATTTTAGTCTCAATTTGAAGGGCAAAAGTAATAGATATTTTAGTCTCAATTTGAAGTGCAAAAGTAATAGATATTTTAGTCTCAATTTGAAGTGCAAAAGTAATAGATATTTTAGTCTCAATTTAAACTACAAAAATAATAGAAATTCTGGGGTTAATTTAAACTTGCATTTACTTTAAATCTTTAAATCTATAAATGACAGCTTGAAAGCTATTTGAAATTAAGCACTTCTTTTGACTAAATATTATAATTGACTGAGAGCCAACAAAATGCTTTTTATCAAGCCGTTGATCTTCTTAATTGGCGAGAAATCTAAATGAAACATAATATTATTTGGTTTTCTAATTCCTAAGTCTAAAATAAAAATAGAATTGGATTTTATACCAAATTGTGTATTGAGTGCCGTTATTATGAATGAACATTAAAAAACATTTATTTGAAAATAATTGGATTTCTAAGAAGAAAGTAAGTTATACGATTTGGAGCTAACTTGGCCACCAATATATCTCTAATTTGATAAACGTTCTATCGTGGTGTGATAAAAAAATAACGTCAAAAATAATAAAATTATTTAACAACAAATTGCTAAGTCCATTATGTAACCTTTTATAAGTTATTAAAAAAACGTTTCGAGTTTACAATTTTTGTGTTCAATTTATAAATCATAAATGGTTTGAATTTACCTACAAAACGGTTTACTTACGTATAATTATTATTATATCACCACCATCCTGAGGGGGGGGGAGGGTTTGCACTATGTAAAGGTTCAAGGGGGTTTGACAGCCCTCCTGGTCTACGCGACTGGAGCATAACGGAAATCTAAATGCGCAAAAAGAAGAACAGTTGTGTAACTCAGAAATTTTGCTCAAAGTACTTATAGAAAAAATTTTAATAGTTAAATTCATTAATTGAGCGTCAAAGTTTTTCTTATAAAGACTGTACTGCCAATCTTATTGAAAATATATTTTAAGGTTTAAATAAGGATATTTTACACGGTTTTCTGCTGTTTCATTTGTGGTATTAAGACTATATTTTAAAACCTAATTCAAGACTATTTTCGATCTTAAATTTTACGATTTATGTTTACCTAAAATACTCATTTTTCAGTTTCAGTTTCAGTTTATTTAACACTTGATCTAAACTGGAATGTAGCTAAAAAAAGAAGAAGGTTAAAGTTAATCAAATCTTATTTGAGAGTTAACTTTAAAAAACACGCGGTATTGCTAATCTTATTTTAAAACTATTTTAAAATAATATTATTTTACACGCCATATTTTTATTCCATCTGAGTTACTAAAGCTGTATTTATAAGATTTACGTCTTATTATATACTTGATCTAAACCAGTGGCGGGGTACTTGGTCCTTCCCAAAAAAATCGGCTGGGGACCAGGCATATGTTGCCCCCCCCCCCCAAAAAAAAGGCTTTTTTATTCATAAGTAATAGGTTTTACAAATCACTAAATGATTTATGCGTTGTAAATACTCTTTAACTTTAGCCTATTGGATTATTATTAGATTAAATGCATATCACGCTTAAAATTTTTATTAGGCAATCTTCAACAAGTATCCATATAAATCGCGGGTTGGTCCCCCTCCCCCCAAAATATGAACCTTCCGCCGCCACTGATATAAACCGAAATGTAGTGAAAAATACAGTCGTTGTTAAGAGCTAATTAAGTCGTATTTAAGTGTTAAGATAATTTTAAAAACGCTGTAATGAAAATCTTATTTTAAGACTATTTTAAGTTAAAAATATGGATATTTTACACTGCATATTTTTATTTCATCTAGGTTACTAAGGCTGTATTTTTAAACCAAATTCAGAACTCATTTTAATCTTTATTTTTAAGATTTATGTCGTCCTAAAATGTTCATTTTACAGCTTTATACAAGTCTTCTTTTACACTTGATTTAATCGAAATTTAAGCTGAAAACAACAGTCTTATTAAAAAAAACTAATTCAGTATTTTTTGAGTGTTGAAGCTGGACTTTAAAAATATGATTTGATTAAGACTTAAATAAACCTAATATATGTTATATTTAAATTTTACAAAAACTTTGTGTTGAAATTTTACTTTCAGATTACATTCTGTCTTAATTAGGACATAATCCTTTTTGATCCTTATTACAGCCTAAAAAAGTCTCCTGTGGCCGTCTCAAAAAAGTCTTAGATAAAAGTTTTATTTTGGCCAACTTATTTGAAACTTATACCAGAATATAGCAATCTTAAATAAGTTTCGATTTTCAATCTAAATAAGACTGAATTAGGTCTGAAAAAAGTATGAATTTAGGACTGTGGCTGCTTTAAAGGAGTCTGTATTTATATTAAAAAATACAGCTTCGATCGGTTCGGGCTTATAATTTCGGTACGTAATGAAATGATGTTACCGTGGTCCATGATTTGAAATCCAATTACACATACCCCATCAAACATCGAATCTGTTGAATTATAGATAATTTTTAACTTTGATATTTGTTCAAAGTTATTATACTGTACATCGACTGAATAGTATATCACATTTCCCACGACGGAGTGAAAAATAGTGGAGGGGGGTAGGGTCTTTTCGGTCCCAGCTCATCTCTACACATGAGCGTATTCCCATCTGGGTTCTTTGCGGCGTTCCAGCTTTTCCCTTTTGATCTTCCATTCCAATGAAAGATGGTCTTTTCAGACGGAGCCGGCAAAAATCATCAATATCGGAATAAACCACATCGTTTGCCCGCCAAAGAAGAACTGCGTCGACGAAATAACAAACGGGACTTATAATGTAAGGTGGGTCGGGCTTTAACCATCCATTTATTTTTGTCCTCGTAAATTGCGCATTAGAAGATATATTCCATAATGTTGTCCGAAAAAACGGATTTCGTCCGTCATCCGCTTGTCAAATATCACGACTCCATTTGTTATCTGTATAGTTAATCGTTTCAAAAGTTCTCTGAATATCAATTTTTGAAGCAAACACGGTAGTTCATGGTAGAAAATAGTGTATTCTTAAAAATCGTTTTGAACCGTTTTGACTAAATAATAGTTTTAAAATAGTAAAGCATATAATAATTATTAAAATAGCGTAGCTTAATCTATAGACAATATCGTACATTTAATTATCCACCTTTATCTTATATATTTGGCTTTCCGTTGCTTAGCAACGCGTTTTGAAATTTTTAATGTTTAGGGTTAGGTTTTCTATTGGTGGATCTTAAAATTAATTTAAGAAAATTCGCGTCCATGTTAGGGTATAAAAGCAGTGAAATAAGCCTGTTATACCTTTAGTTTCAATTCTGGCTATTTCAATTCGATTTTAAATGGTTTTTGACTTGAAGATCTATTTGGTCCAAGTTTCGCGTTTTAGCTTTATCCTCGAAGACCTATTGGTACGAGTGTTTCGTCAGTTTTATCATTACTATAAATTGGTTAGTGTTTAGCTTTTTTGTCCCCTTTTTATTATGGACTTTTCTACCTTTAATATAGTAGATTAGTTTTATTAATCAGCTAAGGCTAATACCCAAGGAATAACCTTAGACCCAAATCATTTAACGACTATGAATGCTTTTAAATCAGGTGGCCGGGTGACATAGCGTAGGAGGGTGGTGGCAAGCCCTTCATGCCACGCGAGCTAACAGCTCCCTACACTCACTATTACCGTTAACCTCAACAATTTTTTATGGAAAGGGGAAACCGAGGAACTCGGAGGAAAACCCCTTTGACTAGTGGGAATAAAACTGCCAAACTCAACGCGGAAAGAGTTGTTCGGAGTTTTCACTCACGCGTCAGTGTCACAAACTGAGATCCAACTCGGCTCGTGTTGCTACGAGGCAAAAGTGCTAACCACTCCGCCACCACATCTAGACATAGCTTTATTGTGTACAAACTGCACTCAGCTACAAGTTCCCCTGTTCACGTTATCTAGCGCTGCCTTAACCTATCTATTGTCGTAAATGCAAAATTTTTATTTAAATTACGTAAAACTTAATAGTATTTCCAAGATAAAAAACTGGGTGTTTCAAAAAAGTTATGCAAAAATTTTAGGGAGCTGTAGGGGGTGAGTTGAGCAGTATGCCTGTTTTTCTCCCATTTACCTACGAAGAGTTAAATTGCGCCAGAGAGCTTCAAAGTGTGGCCTACTAGCCCCTGGAAGTAGGCTGCAACCGGCGAAAACCAAGCAGTAGGGAAACGCGAACATTAAGGTTTGGGCTAGTGTGATATTTAAAAAAGGAATTTGTAAACAAATCGAGGTAACCAGCGTAAAAAAGTAAACTTAAACAGAATTTAAAGTCCCTGCTACTACAACTCCTTAAAATATTTGCATAACCTTTTGAAACACACTGTATACTGACAAGGAGACGACCCGAGGTGTTACACACCGATTTTGTTCAAACTCGGGGGATTGCTAGACCTTCATGTAACTTGAAAAATCCTAAAGGGAATTTATTCAATGGGCAACGGTTTTGCCATGGCAACGAAAAATGTTTTTGACAACATAAAATGTAAATTTTCCCATTGAAAATTGACGAAGAAAATCCAAATTGATCACATTTTGATCAATTTGAACCAAATGGGTGAAAATGAACCGATATGGCTTAAATAGGAAAAATTTCCATTTTATGTTGTCAAAAACATTTTTCGTTGCCATGGTAAAACCGTTGCCTATTGAATAAATTCCCTTTAGGATTTTTCAAGTTCCATGCAGGTCTACCAATCCCTCGAGTTTGAACGAAATCGGTGTGTAACACCTCGGGTCGTCTCGTTTTGAGTATGAGTACAAAACTCCCCTTTATGAAATATGTCATTTTGAATAACGCGGTGTTTTTCGGAAACGCCTGGCCAGAATAGCTGCCATTTGGCGTCGGCAATATTTCTTTTTAATTATTGTAAACGATTTAGCAGATGATGGCCGCCAACGCCATTAAAAATTAACTTTAATTAAAGCGAGGAAACTCATCGGCGAGTGCTTCGGCGATTTGGCTCGTGTTGGTGCCTCAGGGCGCCGATTTTACAAAATGTTCATTATCGGAGTCACCGAGCCGTGCGCGCTGATCCGCCAAACGAATTTACGGGCGCAAAGATAAGAGTTGAGCTCAGCCGCTCGAAACAATTCATAATCGCTCCCTTTCCACGCGCTCGTAGACTACATTTCGGCAACGCGTGTTCTGTAGGGATTCTATAAAATACCGCATATTCAAACCTCCGAGTCCGTATTAACGGAAAACTATTGATTTAGCCAGAGGGCTCGACCTATAACTCGTCTACCGAGCTGAGCTGGACAGAAGTGTGAAATTTCAACTAACTGAAATATCTAAAAGTCATTTTCTGGCGCGAAATATGCGCGCTTCCTAAAACCCTAATGACTCGGGAGTCTAGACTAAACTAGACCTAAAGTTAAATTGATTTGAAATAATTTAACGGTATAAAAGTGTAGATATCAGAACGTGCTTTTATAATTTAATAAAGTAATGTGGTTTTTTTTTCGTCACCAGCTGACCTTTTGACTTAGGAAAATGGAAATAAAATAGTTAAATCCAAGTAGCTAGATGTTCAACCAGTGAGTTGAAAAAGAGGTTCCTTAGTAATTTTCAATTTCATTTCAAAATGAGGTTATCTATGATTTTAAAACCTTGTCGAAAGCTTGCCGCGTCTTTTTAGTAATCAGATCATTTGTTTAAAGATTTTATGTTTGACCCAAAATCAAACGATTCCTTTAGTAACACATCATTACTCTAATTACTGACGTGAAAAGCTACCTAGCTTAAACGAAATTCCCCGTTACCTATAATTCCAACTCACTTGCTCAAACGGGATAGATCGTAGCTTAACTCCATCTAATTTTAAACACTGCTTAGCTCAAACGGGATAGATCGTAGCTTATATATAAGTTGCTTAACTTTCATCTAATTTTAAACACTGCTTAGCTCAAACGGGATAGATCGTAGCTTATATATAAGTTGCTTAACTTTCATCTAATTTTAAACACTGCTTAGATCAAACTGGATAGATCGTAGCTTATATATAAGTTGCTTAACTTTCATCTAATTTTAAACACTGCTTAGCTCAAACGGGATAGATCGTAGCTTATATATAAGTTGCTTAACTTTCATCTAATTTTAAACACTGCTTAGCTCAAACGGGATAGATCGTAGCTTATATATAAGTTGCTTAACTTTCATCTAATTTTAAACACTGCTTAGCTCAAACGGGATAGATCGTAGCTTATATATAAGTTGCTTAACTTTCATCTAATTTTAAACACTGCTTAGCTCAAACGGGATAGATCGTAGCTTATATATAAGTTGCTTAACTTTCATCTAATTTTAAACACTGCTTAGATCAAACTGGATAGATCGTAGCTTATATATAAGTTGCTTAACTTTCATCTAATTTTAAACACTGCTTAGCTCAAACGGGATAGATCGTAGCTTATATATAAGTTGCTTAACTTTCATCTAATTTTAAACACTGCTTAGCTCAAACGGGATAGATCGTAGCTTATATATAAGTTGCTTAACTTTCATCTAATTTTAAACACTGCTTAGCTCAAACGGGATAGATCGTAGCTTATATATAAGTTGCTTAACTTTCATCTAATTTTAAACACTGCTTAGATCAAACTGGATAGATCGTAGCTTATATATAAGTTGCTTAACTTTCATCTAATTTTAAACACTGCTTAGCTCAAACGGGATAGATCGTAGCTTATATATAAGTTGCTTAACTTTCATCTAATTTTAAACACTGCTTAGCTCAAACGGGATAGATCGTAGCTTATATATAAGTTGCTTAACTTTCATCTAATTTTAAACACTGCTTAGCTCAAACGGGATAGATCGTAGCTTATATATAAGTTGCTTAACTTTCATCTAATTTTAAACACTGCTTAGCTCAAACGGGATAGATCGTAGCTTATATATAAGTTGCTTAACTTTCATCTAATTTTAAACACTGCTTAGATCAAACTGGATAGATCGTAGCTTATATATAAGTTGCTTAACTTTCATCTAATTTTAAACACTGCTTAGCTCAAACGGGATAGATCGTAGCTTATATATAAGTTGCTTAACTTTCATCTAATTTTAAACACTGCTTAGCTCAAACGGGATAGATCGTAGCTTATATATAAGTTGCTTAACTTTCATCTAATTTTAAACACTGCTTAGCTCAAACGGGATAGATCGTAGCTTATATATAAGTTGCTTAACTTTCATCTAATTTTAAACACTGCTTAGCTCAAACGGGATAGATCGTAGCTTATATATAAGTTGCTTAACTTTCATCTAATTTTAAACACTGCTTAGCTCAAACGGGATAGATCGTAGCTTATATATAAGTTGCTTAACTTTCATCTAATTTTAAACACTGCTTAGCTCAAACGGGATAGATCGTAGCTTATATATAAGTTGCTTAACTTTCATCTAATTTTAAACACTGCTTAGCTCAAACGGGATAGATCGTAGCTTATATATAAGTTGCTTAACTTTCATCTAATTTTAAACACTGCTTAGATCAAACTGGATAGATCGTAGCTTATATATAAGTTGCTTAACTTTCATCTAATTTTAAACACTGCTTAGCTCAAACGGGATAGATCGTAGCTTATATATAAGTTGCTTAACTTTCATCTAATTTTAAACACTGCTTAGCTCAAACGGGATAGATCGTAGCTTATATATAAGTTGCTTAACTTTCATCTAATTTTAAACACTGCTTAGATCAAACTGGATAGATCGTAGCTTATATATAAGTTGCTTAACTTTCATCTAATTTTAAACACTGCTTAGCTCAAACGGGATAGATCGTAGCTTATATATAAGTTGCTTAACTTTCATCTAATTTTAAACACTGCTTAGCTCAAACGGGATAGATCGTAGCTTATATATAAGTTGCTTAACTTTCATCTAATTTTAAACACTGCTTAGCTCAAACGGGATAGATCGTAGCTTATATATAAGTTGCTTAACTTTCATCTAATTTTAAACACTGCTTAGATCAAACTGGATAGATCGTAGCTTATATATAAGTTGCTTAACTTTCATCTAATTTTAAACACTGCTTAGCTCAAACGGGATAGATCGTAGCTTATATATAAGTTGCTTAACTTTCATCTAATTTTAAACACTGCTTAGCTCAAACGGGATAGATCGTAGCTTATATATAAGTTGCTTAACTTTCATCTAATTTTAAACACTGCTTAGATCAAACTGGATAGATCGTAGCTTATATATAAGTTGCTTAACTTTCATCTAATTTTAAACACTGCTTAGCTCAAACGGGATAGATCGTAGCTTATATATAAGTTGCTTAACTTTCATCTAATTTTAAACACTGCTTAGCTCAAACGGGATAGATCGTAGCTTATATATAAGTTGCTTAACTTTCATCTAATTTTAAACACTGCTTAGCTCAAACGGGATAGATCGTAGCTTATATATAAGTTGCTTAACTTTCATCTAATTTTAAACACTGCTTAGATCAAACTGGATAGATCGTAGCTTATATATAAGTTGCTTAACTTTCATCTAATTTTAAACACTGCTTAGCTCAAACGGGATAGATCGTAGCTTATATATAAGTTGCTTAACTTTCATCTAATTTTAAACACTGCTTAGATCAAACTGGATAGATCGTAGCTTATATATAAGTTGCTTAACTTTCATCTAATTTTAAACACTGCTTAGCTCAAACGGGATAGATCGTAGCTTATATATAAGTTGCTTAACTTTCATCTAATTTTAAACACTGCTTAGCTCAAACGGGATAGATCGTAGCTTATATATAAGTTGCTTAACTTTCATCTAATTTTAAACACTGCTTAGATCAAACTGGATAGATCGTAGCTTATATATAAGTTGCTTAACTTTCATCTAATTTTAAACACTGCTTAGCTCAAACGGGATAGATCGTAGCTTATATATAAGTTGCTTAACTTTCATCTAATTTTAAACACTGCTTAGCTCAAACGGGATAGATCGTAGCTTATATATAAGTTGCTTAACTTTCATCTAATTTTAAACACTGCTTAGATCAAACTGGATAGATCGTAGCTTATATATAAGTTGCTTAACTTTCATCTAATTTTAAACACTGCTTAGCTCAAACGGGATAGATCGTAGCTTATATATAAGTTGCTTAACTTTCATCTAATTTTAAACACTGCTTAGCTCAAACGGGATAGATCGTAGCTTATATATAAGTTGCTTAACTTTCATCTAATTTTAAACACTGCTTAGCTCAAACGGGATAGATCGTAGCTTATATATAAGTTGCTTAACTTTCATCTAATTTTAAACACTGCTTAGATCAAACTGGATAGATCGTAGCTTATATATAAGTTGCTTAACTTTCATCTAATTTTAAACACTGCTTAGCTCAAACGGGATAGATCGTAGCTTATATATAAGTTGCTTAACTTTCATCTAATTTTAAACACTGCTTAGATCAAACTGGATAGATCGTAGCTTATATATAAGTTGCTTAACTTTCATCTAATTTTAAACACTGCTTAGCTCAAACGGGATAGATCGTAGCTTATATATAAGTTGCTTAACTTTCATCTAATTTTAAACACTGCTTAGCTCAAACGGGATAGATCGTAGCTTATATATAAGTTGCTTAACTTTCATCTAATTTTAAACACTGCTTAGATCAAACTGGATAGATCGTAGCTTATATATAAGTTGCTTAACTTTCATCTAATTTTAAACACTGCTTAGCTCAAACGGGATAGATCGTAGCTTATATATAAGTTGCTTAACTTTCATCTAATTTTAAACACTGCTTAGCTCAAACGGGATAGATCGTAGCTTATATATAAGTTGCTTAACTTTCATCTAATTTTAAACACTGCTTAGCTCAAACGGGATAGATCGTAGCTTATATATAAGTTGCTTAACTTTCATCTAATTTTAAACACTGCTTAGATCAAACTGGATAGATCGTAGCTTATATATAAGTTGCTTAACTTTCATCTAATTTTAAACACTGCTTAGCTCAAACGGGATAGATCGTAGCTTATATATAAGTTGCTTAACTTTCATCTAATTTTAAACACTGCTTAGCTCAAACGGGATAGATCGTAGCTTATATATAAGTTGCTTAACTTTCATCTAATTTTAAACACTGCTTAGATCAAACTGGATAGATCGTAGCTTATATATAAGTTGCTTAACTTTCATCTAATTTTAAACACTGCTTAGCTCAAACGGGATAGATCGTAGCTTATATATAAGTTGCTTAACTTTCATCTAATTTTAAACACTGCTTAGCTCAAACGGGATAGATCGTAGCTTATATATAAGTTGCTTAACTTTCATCTAATTTTAAACACTGCTTAGATCAAACTGGATAGATCGTAGCTTATATATAAGTTGCTTAACTTTCATCTAATTTTAAACACTGCTTAGCTCAAACGGGATAGATCGTAGCTTATATATAAGTTGCTTAACTTTCATCTAATTTTAAACACTGCTTAGCTCAAACGGGATAGATCGTAGCTTATATATAAGTTGCTTAACTTTCATCTAATTTTAAACACTGCTTAGATCAAACGGGATAGATCGTAGCTTATATATAAGTTGCTTAACTTTCATCTAATTTTAAACACTGCTTAGCTCAAACGGGATAGATCGTAGCTTAACTCCATCTAATTTTAAACACTGCTTAGCTCAAACGGGATAGATCGTAGCTTATATATAAGTTGCTTAACTTTCATCTAATTTTAAACACTGCTTAGATCAAACTGGATAGATCGTAGCTTATATATAAGTTGCTTAACTCCATCTAATTTTAAACACTGCTTAGCTCAAACGGGATAGATCGTAGCTTATATATAAGTTGCTTAACTCCATCTAATTTTAAACACTGCTTAGATCAAACGGGATAGATCGTAGCTTATATATAAGTTGCTTAACTCCATCTAATTTTAAACACTGCTTAGCTCAAACGGGATAGATCGTAGCTTATATATAAGTTGCTTAACTCCATCTAATTTTAAACACTGCTTAGATCAAACGGGATAGATCGTAGCTTATATATAAGTTGCTTAACTCCATCTAATTTTAAACACTGCTTAGCTCAAACGGGATAGATCGTAGCTTATATATAAGTTGCTTAACTTTCATCTAATTTTAAACACTGCTTAGCTCAAACGGGATAGATCGTAGCTTAACTCCATCTAATTTTAAACACTGCTTAGCTCAAACGGGATAGATCGTAGCTTATATATAAGTTGCTTAACTTTCATCTAATTTTAAACACTGCTTAGATCAAACTGGATAGATCGTAGCTTATATATAAGTTGCTTAACTTTCATCTAATTTTAAACACTGCTTAGCTCAAACGGGATAGATCGTAGCTTATATATAAGTTGCTTAACTTTCATCTAATTTTAAACACTGCTTAGATCAAACTGGATAGATCGTAGCTTATATATAAGTTGCTTAACTTTCATCTAATTTTAAACACTGCTTAGCTCAAACGGGATAGATCGTAGCTTATATATAAGTTGCTTAACTTTCATCTAATTTTAAACACTGCTTAGCTCAAACGGGATAGATCGTAGCTTATATATAAGTTGCTTAACTTTCATCTAATTTTAAACACTGCTTAGATCAAACTGGATAGATCGTAGCTTATATATAAGTTGCTTAACTTTCATCTAATTTTAAACACTGCTTAGATCAAACTGGATAGATCGTAGCTTATATATAAGTTGCTTAACTTTCATCTAATTTTAAACACTGCTTAGATCAAACGGGATAGATCGTAGCTTATATATAAGTTGCTTAACTCCATCTAATTTTAAACACTGCTTAGCTCAAACGGGATAGATCGTAGCTTATATATAAGTTGCTTAACTTTCATCTAATTTTAAACACTGCTTAGATCAAACGGGATAGATCGTAGCTTATATATAAGTTGCTTAACTCCATCTAATTTTAAACACTGCTTAGCTCAAACGGGATAGATCGTAGCTTATATATAAGTTGCTTAACTTTCATCTAATTTTAAACACTGCTTAGATCAAACTGGATAGATCGTAGCTTATATATAAGTTGCTTAACTTTCATCTAATTTTAAACACTGCTTAGATCAAACGGGATAGATCGTAGCTTATATATAAGTTGCTTAACTCCATCTAATTTTAAACACTGCTTAGCTCAAACGGGATAGATCGTAGCTTATATATAAGTTGCTTAACTTTCATCTAATTTTAAACACTGCTTAGATCAAACGGGATAGATCGTAGCTTATATATAAGTTGCTTAACTCCATCTAATTTTAAACACTGCTTAGCTCAAACGGGATAGATCGTAGCTTATATATAAGTTGCTTAACTTTCATCTAATTTTAAACACTGCTTAGATCAAACGGGATAGATCGTAGCTTATATATAAGTTGCTTAACTCCATCTAATTTTAAACACTGCTTAGCTCAAACGGGATAGATCGTAGCTTATATATAAGTTGCTTAACTTTCATCTAATTTTAAACACTGCTTAGCTCAAACGGGATAGATCGTAGCTTAACTCCATCTAATTTTAAACACTGCTTAGATCAAACGGGATAGATCGTAGCTTATATATAAGTTGCTTAACTCCATCTAATTTTAAACACTGCTTAGCTCAAACGGGATAGATCGTAGCTTATATATAAGTTGCTTAACTTTCATCTAATTTTAAACACTGCTTAGATCAAACGGGATAGATCGTAGCTTATATATAAGTTGCTTAACTCCATCTAATTTTAAACACTGCTTAGCTCAAACGGGATAGATCGTAGCTTATATATAAGTTGCTTAACTTTCATCTAATTTTAAACACTGCTTAGCTCAAACGGGATAGATCGTAGCTTAACTCCATCTAATTTTAAACACTGCTTAGCTCAAACGGGATAGATCGTAGCTTATATATAAGTTGCTTAACTTTCATCTAATTTTAAACACTGCTTAGATCAAACGGGATAGATCGTAGCTTATATATAAGTTGCTTAACTCCATCTAATTTTAAACACTGCTTAGCTCAAACGGGATAGATCGTAGCTTATATATAAGTTGCTTAACTTTCATCTAATTTTAAACACTGCTTAGCTCAAACGGGATAGATCGTAGCTTAACTCCATCTAATTTTAAACACTGCTTAGCTCAAACGGGATAGATCGTAGCTTATATATAAGTTGCTTAACTTTCATCTAATTTTAAACACTGCTTAGATCAAACTGGATAGATCGTAGCTTATATATAAGTTGCTTAACTTTCATCTAATTTTAAACACTGCTTAGCTCAAACGGGATAGATCGTAGCTTATATATAAGTTGCTTAACTTTCATCTAATTTTAAACACTGCTTAGATCAAACTGGATAGATCGTAGCTTATATATAAGTTGCTTAACTTTCATCTAATTTTAAACACTGCTTAGCTCAAACGGGATAGATCGTAGCTTATATATAAGTTGCTTAACTTTCATCTAATTTTAAACACTGCTTAGCTCAAACGGGATAGATCGTAGCTTATATATAAGTTGCTTAACTTTCATCTAATTTTAAACACTGCTTAGATCAAACTGGATAGATCGTAGCTTATATATAAGTTGCTTAACTTTCATCTAATTTTAAACACTGCTTAGATCAAACGGGATAGATCGTAGCTTATATATAAGTTGCTTAACTCCATCTAATTTTAAACACTGCTTAGCTCAAACGGGATAGATCGTAGCTTATATATAAGTTGCTTAACTTTCATCTAATTTTAAACACTGCTTAGATCAAACGGGATAGATCGTAGCTTATATATAAGTTGCTTAACTCCATCTAATTTTAAACACTGCTTAGCTCAAACGGGATAGATCGTAGCTTATATATAAGTTGCTTAACTTTCATCTAATTTTAAACACTGCTTAGATCAAACTGGATAGATCGTAGCTTATATATAAGTTGCTTAACTTTCATCTAATTTTAAACACTGCTTAGCTCAAACGGGATAGATCGTAGCTTATATATAAGTTGCTTAACTTTCATCTAATTTTAAACACTGCTTAGCTCAAACGGGATAGATCGTAGCTTATATATAAGTTGCTTAACTTTCATCTAATTTTAAACACTGCTTAGCTCAAACGGGATAGATCGTAGCTTATATATAAGTTGCTTAACTTTCATCTAATTTTAAACACTGCTTAGCTCAAACGGGATAGATCGTAGCTTATATATAAGTTGCTTAACTTTCATCTAATTTTAAACACTGCTTAGCTCAAACGGGATAGATCGTAGCTTATATATAAGTTGCTTAACTTTCATCTAATTTTAAACACTGCTTAGATCAAACTGGATAGATCGTAGCTTATATATAAGTTGCTTAACTTTCATCTAATTTTAAACACTGCTTAGATCAAACGGGATAGATCGTAGCTTATATATAAGTTGCTTAACTCCATCTAATTTTAAACACTGCTTAGCTCAAACGGGATAGATCGTAGCTTATATATAAGTTGCTTAACTTTCATCTAATTTTAAACACTGCTTAGCTCAAACGGGATAGATCGTAGCTTATATATAAGTTGCTTAACTTTCATCTAATTTTAAACACTGCTTAGATCAAACGGGATAGATCGTAGCTTATATATAAGTTGCTTAACTCCATCTAATTTTAAACACTGCTTAGCTCAAACGGGATAGATCGTAGCTTATATATAAATTGCTTAACTCCATCTAATTTTAAACACTGCTTAGATCAAACGGGATAGATCGTAGCTTATATATAAGTTGCTTAACTCCATCTAATTTTAAACACTGCTTAGCTCAAACGGGATAGATCGTAGCTTATATATAAGTTGCTTAACTTTCATCTAATTTTAAACACTGCTTAGCTCAAACGGGATAGATCGTAGCTTATATATAAGTTGCTTAACTTTCATCTAATTTTAAACACTGCTTAGCTCAAACGGGATAGATCGTAGCTTATATATAAGTTGCTTAACTTTCATCTAATTTTAAACACTGCTTAGATCAAACGGGATAGATCGTAGCTTATATATAAGTTGCTTAACTTTCATCTAATTTTAAACACTGCTTAGCTCAAACGGGATAGATCGTAGCTTAACTCCATCTAATTTTAAACACTGCTTAGCTCAAACGGGATAGATCGTAGCTTATATATAAGTTGCTTAACTTTCATCTAATTTTAAACACTGCTTAGCTCAAACGGGATAGATCGTAGCTTATATATAAGTTGCTTAACTTTCATCTAATTTTAAACACTGCTTAGCTCAAACGGGATAGATCGTAGCTTAACTCCATCTAATTTTAAACACTGCTTAGCTCAAACGGGATAGATCGTAGCTTATAT
The DNA here is from genome assembly GCF_980474605.1 of Leiobunum rupestre. Classification (NCBI taxonomy): domain Eukaryota; kingdom Metazoa; phylum Arthropoda; class Arachnida; order Opiliones; family Sclerosomatidae; genus Leiobunum; species Leiobunum rupestre. The sequence continues at coordinate 30,613,975 of NC_143392.1, read as the reverse complement.
ATAAGTTGCTTAACTTTCATCTAATTTTAAACACTGCTTAGATCAAACTGGATAGATCGTAGCTTATATATAAGTTGCTTAACTTTCATCTAATTTTAAACACTGCTTAGCTCAAACGGGATAGATCGTAGCTTATATATAAGTTGCTTAACTTTCATCTAATTTTAAACACTGCTTAGATCAAACTGGATAGATCGTAGCTTATATATAAGTTGCTTAACTTTCATCTAATTTTAAACACTGCTTAGCTCAAACGGGATAGATCGTAGCTTATATATAAGTTGCTTAACTTTCATCTAATTTTAAACACTGCTTAGCTCAAACGGGATAGATCGTAGCTTATATATAAGTTGCTTAACTTTCATCTAATTTTAAACACTGCTTAGATCAAACTGGATAGATCGTAGCTTATATATAAGTTGCTTAACTTTCATCTAATTTTAAACACTGCTTAGATCAAACTGGATAGATCGTAGCTTATATATAAGTTGCTTAACTTTCATCTAATTTTAAACACTGCTTAGATCAAACGGGATAGATCGTAGCTTATATATAAGTTGCTTAACTCCATCTAATTTTAAACACTGCTTAGCTCAAACGGGATAGATCGTAGCTTATATATAAGTTGCTTAACTTTCATCTAATTTTAAACACTGCTTAGATCAAACGGGATAGATCGTAGCTTATATATAAGTTGCTTAACTCCATCTAATTTTAAACACTGCTTAGCTCAAACGGGATAGATCGTAGCTTATATATAAGTTGCTTAACTTTCATCTAATTTTAAACACTGCTTAGATCAAACTGGATAGATCGTAGCTTATATATAAGTTGCTTAACTTTCATCTAATTTTAAACACTGCTTAGATCAAACGGGATAGATCGTAGCTTATATATAAGTTGCTTAACTCCATCTAATTTTAAACACTGCTTAGCTCAAACGGGATAGATCGTAGCTTATATATAAGTTGCTTAACTTTCATCTAATTTTAAACACTGCTTAGATCAAACGGGATAGATCGTAGCTTATATATAAGTTGCTTAACTCCATCTAATTTTAAACACTGCTTAGCTCAAACGGGATAGATCGTAGCTTATATATAAGTTGCTTAACTTTCATCTAATTTTAAACACTGCTTAGATCAAACGGGATAGATCGTAGCTTATATATAAGTTGCTTAACTCCATCTAATTTTAAACACTGCTTAGCTCAAACGGGATAGATCGTAGCTTATATATAAGTTGCTTAACTTTCATCTAATTTTAAACACTGCTTAGCTCAAACGGGATAGATCGTAGCTTAACTCCATCTAATTTTAAACACTGCTTAGATCAAACGGGATAGATCGTAGCTTATATATAAGTTGCTTAACTCCATCTAATTTTAAACACTGCTTAGCTCAAACGGGATAGATCGTAGCTTATATATAAGTTGCTTAACTTTCATCTAATTTTAAACACTGCTTAGATCAAACGGGATAGATCGTAGCTTATATATAAGTTGCTTAACTCCATCTAATTTTAAACACTGCTTAGCTCAAACGGGATAGATCGTAGCTTATATATAAGTTGCTTAACTTTCATCTAATTTTAAACACTGCTTAGATCAAACGGGATAGATCGTAGCTTATATATAAGTTGCTTAACTCCATCTAATTTTAAACACTGCTTAGCTCAAACGGGATAGATCGTAGCTTATATATAAGTTGCTTAACTTTCATCTAATTTTAAACACTGCTTAGCTCAAACGGGATAGATCGTAGCTTAACTCCATCTAATTTTAAACACTGCTTAGCTCAAACGGGATAGATCGTAGCTTATATATAAGTTGCTTAACTTTCATCTAATTTTAAACACTGCTTAGATCAAACGGGATAGATCGTAGCTTATATATAAGTTGCTTAACTCCATCTAATTTTAAACACTGCTTAGCTCAAACGGGATAGATCGTAGCTTATATATAAGTTGCTTAACTTTCATCTAATTTTAAACACTGCTTAGCTCAAACGGGATAGATCGTAGCTTAACTCCATCTAATTTTAAACACTGCTTAGCTCAAACGGGATAGATCGTAGCTTATATATAAGTTGCTTAACTCCATCTAATTTTAAACACTGCTTAGCTCAAACGGGATAGATCGTAGCTTATATATAAGTTGCTTAACTTTCATCTAATTTTAAACACTGCTTAGCTCAAACGGGATAGATCGTAGCTTAACTCCATCTAATTTTAAACACTGCTTAGCTCAAACGGGATAGATCGTAGCTTATATATAAGTTGCTTAACTCCATCTAATTTTAAACACTGCTTAGATCAAACTGGATAGATCGTAGCTTATATATAAGTTGCTTAACTTTCATCTAATTTTAAACACTGCTTAGCTCAAACGGGATAGATCGTAGCTTATATATAAGTTGCTTAACTTTCATCTAATTTTAAACACTGCTTAGATCAAACTGGATAGATCGTAGCTTATATATAAGTTGCTTAACTTTCATCTAATTTTAAACACTGCTTAGCTCAAACGGGATAGATCGTAGCTTATATATAAGTTGCTTAACTTTCATCTAATTTTAAACACTGCTTAGCTCAAACGGGATAGATCGTAGCTTATATATAAGTTGCTTAACTTTCATCTAATTTTAAACACTGCTTAGATCAAACTGGATAGATCGTAGCTTATATATAAGTTGCTTAACTTTCATCTAATTTTAAACACTGCTTAGATCAAACGGGATAGATCGTAGCTTATATATAAGTTGCTTAACTCCATCTAATTTTAAACACTGCTTAGCTCAAACGGGATAGATCGTAGCTTATATATAAGTTGCTTAACTTTCATCTAATTTTAAACACTGCTTAGATCAAACGGGATAGATCGTAGCTTATATATAAGTTGCTTAACTCCATCTAATTTTAAACACTGCTTAGCTCAAACGGGATAGATCGTAGCTTATATATAAGTTGCTTAACTTTCATCTAATTTTAAACACTGCTTAGATCAAACTGGATAGATCGTAGCTTATATATAAGTTGCTTAACTTTCATCTAATTTTAAACACTGCTTAGCTCAAACGGGATAGATCGTAGCTTATATATAAGTTGCTTAACTTTCATCTAATTTTAAACACTGCTTAGCTCAAACGGGATAGATCGTAGCTTATATATAAGTTGCTTAACTTTCATCTAATTTTAAACACTGCTTAGATCAAACTGGATAGATCGTAGCTTATATATAAGTTGCTTAACTTTCATCTAATTTTAAACACTGCTTAGATCAAACGGGATAGATCGTAGCTTATATATAAGTTGCTTAACTCCATCTAATTTTAAACACTGCTTAGCTCAAACGGGATAGATCGTAGCTTATATATAAGTTGCTTAACTTTCATCTAATTTTAAACACTGCTTAGCTCAAACGGGATAGATCGTAGCTTATATATAAGTTGCTTAACTTTCATCTAATTTTAAACACTGCTTAGATCAAACGGGATAGATCGTAGCTTATATATAAGTTGCTTAACTCCATCTAATTTTAAACACTGCTTAGCTCAAACGGGATAGATCTTAGCTTATATATAAATTGCTTAACTCCATCTAATTTTAAACACTGCTTAGATCAAACGGGATAGATCGTAGCTTATATATAAGTTGCTTAACTCCATCTAATTTTAAACACTGCTTAGCTCAAACGGGATAGATCGTAGCTTATATATAAGTTGCTTAACTCCATCTAATTTTAAACACTGCTTAGCTCAAACGGGATAGATCGTAGCTTATATATAAGTTGCTTAACTCCATCTAATTTTAAACACTGCTTAGATCAAACGGGATAGATCGTAGCTTATATATAAGTTGCTTAACTCCATCTAATTTTAAACACTGCTTAGATCAAACGGGATAGATCGTAGCTTATATATAAGTTGCTTAACTCCATCTAATTTTAAACACTGCTTAGCTCAAACGGGATAGATCGTAGCTTATATATAAGTTGCTTAACTCCATCTAATTTTAAACACTGCTTAGCTCAAACGGGATAGATCGTAGCTTATATATAAGTTGCTTAACTCCATCTAATTTTAAACACTGCTTAGATCAAACGGGATAGATCGTAGCTTATATATAAGTTGCTTAACTCCATCTAATTTTAAACACTGCTTAGCTCAAACGGGATAGATCGTAGCTTATATATAAGTTGCTTAACTCCATCTAATTTTAAACACTGCTTAGCTCAAACGGGATAGATCGTAGCTTATATATAAGTTGCTTAACTCCATCTAATTTTAAACACTGCTTAGATCAAACGGGATAGATCGTAGCTTATATATAAGTTGCTTAACTCCATCTAATTTTAAACACTGCTTAGCTCAAACGGGATAGATCGTAGCTTATATATAAGTTGCTTAACTCCATCTAATTTTAAACACTGCTTAGCTCAAACGGGATAGATCGTAGCTTATATATAAGTTGCTTAACTCCATCTAATTTTAAACACTGCTTAGCTCAAACGGGATAGATCGTAGCTTATATATAAGTTGCTTAACTCCATCTAATTTTAAACACTGCTTAGATCAAACGGGATAGATCGTAGCTTATATATAAGTTGCTTAACTCCATCTAATTTTAAACACTGCTTAGCTCAAACGGGATAGATCGTAGCTTATATATAAGTTGCTTAACTCCATCTAATTTTAAACACTGCTTAGCTCAAACGGGATAGATCGTAGCTTATATATAAGTTGCTTAACTCCATCTAATTTTAAACACTGCTTAGATCAAACGGGATAGATCGTAGCTTATATATAAGTTGCTTAACTCCATCTAATTTTAAACACTGCTTAGCTCAAACGGGATAGATCGTAGCTTATATATAAGTTGCTTAACTCCATCTAATTTTAAACACTGCTTAGATCAAACGGGATAGATCGTAGCTTATATATAAGTTGCTTAACTCCATCTAATTTTAAACACTGCTTAGCTCAAACGGGATAGATCGTAGCTTATATATAAGTTGCTTAACTCCATCTAATTTTAAACACTGCTTAGCTCAAACGGGATAGATCGTAGCTTATATATAAGTTGCTTAACTCCATCTAATTTTAAACACTGCTTAGATCAAACGGGATAGATCGTAGCTTATATATAAGTTGCTTAACTCCATCTAATTTTAAACACTGCTTAGCTCAAACGGGATAGATCGTAGCTTATATATAAGTTGCTTAACTCCATCTAATTTTAAACACTGCTTAGCTCAAACGGGATAGATCGTAGCTTATATATAAGTTGCTTAACTCCATCTAATTTTAAACACTGCTTAGATCAAACGGGATAGATCGTAGCTTATATATAAGTTGCTTAACTCCATCTAATTTTAAACACTGCTTAGCTCAAACGGGATAGATCGTAGCTTATATATAAGTTGCTTAACTCCATCTAATTTTAAACACTGCTTAGCTCAAACGGGATAGATCGTAGCTTATATATAAGTTGCTTAACTCCATCTAATTTTAAACACTGCTTAGCTCAAACGGGATAGATCGTAGCTTATATATAAGTTGCTTAACTCCATCTAATTTTAAACACTGCTTAGATCAAACGGGATAGATCGTAGCTTATATATAAGTTGCTTAACTCCATCTAATTTTAAACACTGCTTAGCTCAAACGGGATAGATCGTAGCTTATATATAAGTTGCTTAACTCCATCTAATTTTAAACACTGCTTAGCTCAAACGGGATAGATCGTAGCTTATATATAAGTTGCTTAACTTTCATCTAATTTTAAACACTGCTTAGATCAAACTGGATAGATCGTAGCTTAACTCCATATAATCTTAAACACTGCTTAGCTCAAACGGGATAGGTTGCAGCTTACCTCCAGTCGATGCCAAACACTTCCTAACTCAAACAGGATAGTTCCTAACTTAACTACAGTTAAACACAACTTAATTAGCTCAAACGGGATAAATCGTAATTTAACTTAAATTAATGTCAAACACATCGTAGCTCAAACGGGATAGTGCTGAATTAAACTCCAATTAATGAACTATACTCCATATCTCAAACGGGATATTCGTATAACTTAATCCCAACTAATGTGAAACACTCCCTAGCTCAAACGAAAACATCTCTCCATTTCCAATTCTCCTTTTTCTATTTTGTATTTTTATGAGACTTTTTCAAAGACGTCATCAACAATTTAACACTTTAAAATATTCAGGTTTAAAGATTTTCCATAGATTTTTGGATATTAAACCGCATTGATTTTAAATAAATACAATTATTGTGTAGATTTTAAACAGTACTTCCACTACTTAATAGATTTTGTATTGATGAGGGAACGTGGTTTGTAAGAACGAGCAACCCTTTCAGTTAAGCCCCACTTCAAGCAGATACGAGACGAAAGAGGACCTTAACGTAGTAAACATTTAACCTGGGTTAAAGGTCGAAAGGCTTACCTCTTAAACTATGGACGAAAGGGAAACAGTGAAAATTTGGAGCCATTTTGAGTTTTCCAACGGCTCTCCGTGAATGTATTCTGGAATATTAATCCTACTAATTTGTTTTAAAATGCGGGCGTGTATTAAGTAATCTCTTAATGAGATTTGTGTAGTCAGCGTGTCCCCACCAGGGGGAGACAATAACGTGAAAATACTGAACGCCGTGGGCGGTATTCGGACCATCGCAAACTGACGTAGATGCTTATCCCGAACTTAGGCGGTCACGTAAAATGGGCGTGGTTAAATTAAAGGCCACCAGTTAATATAAATTACACCATTCAACAACCCGCTCGTCTGTTCGTCGTTACAAAGTATAAACACTCTATCGCTGACATTAGTCACAAAAATAATAATTAATTCAGCGAAATTATCACGTTAGATTTTGGTGAAGAAAAACAAATTTTATCAGCAATTAAACGAAATGTTTAATCTCTATAGTTATAAAAATGTAATAGTTTAATTCAATTTAATTGTAGGATTACCAGACAGAGCCTGAACGTGCAACCCCCTCTTTTATTCGTCCATGACACTTGGGCTAGAAATAATAATGCAAAAACATGTTATGCTTATTTCCCACTTCCGTAAAGAAAAATACACTACTTTTCTAGACCTAATTGAGATTTTTGCGTCCACGCACGCCTTTATTGAGTTATTCCCCTTTCGATTAATTTAAAACTGTCCCATATGCTCGGTTAGAAATCAAATTTACATCATATTAAAAGCTTACATTTACAAGGGTCGTTTAGCTTTCATTAGAAGTAGCATCCAAAATAACATAATTACCATAAATACACTGCAAATAAATCGTTCACCTTTAGATTACTATTGTACACATTGGGAGCACATACATGTGATCTGTATATGTTCTACAAAGTGTTCCCATGTGTGCTTTTACGATCTCTGAGTGTTCACTCTTTTGAAAATATCGCGTATAAGTGATCTCGTTTCACCTATCCGTGGTCTTTAAGTGATCAGGGTCCACTTAAAGAATGCATAACACATTTAGAACACTAGTAGCAATGGTTTGGTACACTCTATTATCACTTTGAGAACACCACGTTGTAAAATTTGCTACACCACATAATCTCTTTTCGAACACTTTAAATTTATATAATGCAAATTGGTACACTATGCGTAACATCTAATAGTTTATATATATCCTATTAGCAGACGCTAAAGCTTGAGCGTCGCTGCGCCACCTAGTCTCATTTCGGTAGCGAATTGAAATTTCATACTTTTGTTTTATCCCCATTCGCTACTGAAAACTTTCGTTATGCCCCCTTTCGGCGGCCATCCAAAACATGTAGAGGATACAAATACGTAATTAAGTCAAAGCTACGAGAGCAGGGGGCATAGCAGACGATTGATACAAGGTGATCCCACTTAACAGAAGCTAAGCTAAAGCTTCTGCGTCGCTGGCACCACCTAGGTTCGTTTCTGTATGACTAACACACTTATTTTCAAACACGGACAGTAGGCGGTGACTCTTATTCCTGTTTTTCTACGCACGGCGTCTATAGGACCCGTGCATGAAAAGAGTAGATACAAGTAATTTCAAAATCGTCTGCTTAACTTTTAATTTATCCAAGGACTATAGTGTAAACTTAATAAAGCAGACGAAAATGATAGCCACATGTGCTATTTTTCCTCACTGCGGATAGCTATAATGCTGCCAGATATCTAATCTACGCCAGGGGCCTATTGCTTTTACATATTTATTTCCTAACACGGTGAGTAGGGGACAATATCGGTAAAACCAAGATTTTTTTTAACAAATTGTCAAAATGTAATAAAGTTTTACATTTAAATAAAACTAAACCTTGACGTTGATAAATTTTACTGAACACTGAAAATAAGAATCTATAACAGCTCTTTTCGTGCTTGAGCAAAATAATGCACTACATCAGCCCATTGTGATATATTCAATATTAGAGCACTAAAAGATCACCTGCGCAACAAAATTGGCTCACCTGTTCACTTAAAGAAATAAGGGAACACTGTGGTTTAAGTGTTCTACTGTGTTTCCTGTGTTTCCTGTGTGGTATTTAATTGAACAAGTGAGCCAATTTTGTTGCGCAGGTGATCATTTAGTGCTCTATTTCGAACTATTTCTGAAACACTTTCAGAATGCCAAAAAAGCACTACAAGATCACTCAGGAACACTAAAAACACACCTAAGAACACTTAAACAGTTTCCTAAGTGTGCTTTAAGTGAGCAAGTGAGCCAATTTTGTTGCGCTGGTGATCTTTTAATGATCCACCTGTACACACTTTTGAATTGCTTAAAGAACGTATTATTCACGCTTGTAGATCACTATAGTACACTAGTTACACACACGAAGTACTATGTTCCAAATGTGATCTCTTGGTGTATAGTGATCCGATTTTGTTGCGCACTTTTAGCGTGCTTTTAGTGATTTACTAGTGAACTTTTTTTTGCAGTGTATGACACTTTGTATAGTTTTTATGCTAATTTACATACCGAACCTTTTTTGAACACTGACACTCTCACTAAGCTTCGACAAGGACTCGCAAATTGTATATTATCGTCCTTGGTATTTTGTAATTGTCATACTTTTTTTATTTCACTACTTATGTCTTTTTACGGAAGAGACAGCCGAAATGTAATGCTCGTCACCCCAGTGGAGACCGGTATGCAAAACGGAGTCTGAAAATGAAGAGACAGTTTCCAATAAAGCCGATTATCGACATTATCGAGTTATGGTTTAAGCCTATAACACTGGCTGATGGACGTGAAGGACTATTCAGTCCGTTCACGCGACTATATTCTCCAACGACACATTATCAATAGGGAACTGATAGATTCCATAGTGTCTTAGTGACTTGCCCCTCCACAATCCCCTTTGTCCCCTTTGAGCTGAAGCCGTCATCCGGACCACATTTCAGATTTAACAGGAAGAAGAAAGGTACATCCCGTTCATTAAATATAATAGATTCTATATCATACACTCTGGTTAAAAAAGTTAAACTTGTTTCTTCGCATGTTGAAGGGGCGTAACAAAATTCATGTGTGCACTTAATCACTTTTAAAAAAGTAACTCATGTACTATTCAACTTGATGATATATAAATTACACCACATAGAAGAAAATTATGTTTATTAACTATTTTTACAGATTTAAAGTAAGTGTCGGCTATAGTGTAGTGCCTCGACGGCTCAATAGATGTCGTTATCGGCAGGTGAGTCCGACCTAGTGTATTAGGCCCGACCGAGGCTTAGAGACCAATTATATTTGGTAAAGTAAAATAAAAACCTTCTCGATTCAACAAAATAAAGGCAGAATGTGAAATTTACCTGCCCTTATTTATGTTTATCAACAAGGACTGTTGTGGATATATTATTTTTTTTAAAGAAATACGATTAATTTTGTTCGCCGGTTAAACTGAAAAATGGCCGGAGTTTCTCGTCCGTTGATAAAATAGAAATATTTTGCACGGCAGCTACGATAGGGGGCGATATTTAACGGGCTCATTTTGGTGTAATAGGGGAAGCATCCTAGACTTTTTTGTAGTCTTAAAAGTTATAATATCGATGACGTCGAATATTAATTTTACGTGATTGGATAATATATCCCCATTCTAGCCTATCGTAAAATCCCAATTCGTTTCAACAAATAACATAAATGTAATTATAAGTCGAAATATTTTTGACCTGACCCGAGCAGTTCACGACCAATTTCGAAGTATACTTTTACTGAGACTGAAGAGGTGTTCAGACTAACAATTAGTATTACCACGTAATTTATACAACTAATTCGCAGTAAATTACCTAGTGTCAACTTTTTTCGGTAACCGATTTTTGCGCGTACAACTTATTTGATATCAACTAATGAAATTTAGCTATTCCGTAACGTTACTGACGTTCATACAAGAGAATTAAAAACACGACTTTTGTATTGCCATTTACTCTGATTATCCCGCTTTAGCCTACAAACAACTGACTGTTCGTTTAACAAAGCGAATCGATTCCAAATAAAATGAAGAAAAATGCAATTTGAACCGCATTTATTTAATCCTATTAGTTCAGATTAAAACGGCAATCGCCCCTATTTGCTCGAGCTTCGTTTTTGAGAGAGAAAGCTCCGAAATAAGGAAAGGACTCAAGTCCTCCCGCGCCTCAAGGCAGCTTCCGCTGGGAGATGTCCGGTCGCGCGACGGCATGACACAAGTATCCGATGTTCGTATCCCATTATGTCGTCTCCATTGCGAGGGAAAATTCGGAGAAATGTCCGTGGCTAGTATCCAGCACGAAGGGAAAAGGATTGGGAGCTATTTCCAACCGCTCTCGAACATCTATTGAAGATTAACTACATTTTCTTAAAACCTAGGAGCAACAAACACAAGGAGGACGCAGCTAGTATTTAAACACGCTAACGCCGTGTTGCGTACAAATTTCATTGGACGAACCTTTACGCTGAACGTTTTACGGGTGGAGGGAAGACTATTTCCGAATTTCCCCTTCCGATGGCAGCAATGAAAAATGTACGTGAGAAAATCCACGACTTTTGACAGGTTGCGTTCTCCTTGTGTGGGACAGTGGGATGCTGTGTCTCCTATAGTTAAAACAGAAAGATGCATTTTGATGAACAAGCCAAATCTGTAGTGTTCGGCAGTCGATTAATTTTTATCCGTGAATAAATTAAGCTCGGCTATATTTAAATAATATTTATTTAAATAACGAATAGTTGAATAAAAATTGTAAAATGTTTAAATAATCGAAAGTGAATAAGCCTATTATTTAAATAAAACCAACAATTATTTAAATGAATACCACTTTTATTCAAATAAATGCTTGGTTGAGTAAAAAACATAATTAAATAAGTTAAAATGATATTCTTTTTACCAACGTTTTTTAAATAAATCGGAAAATTTGTGGATAATGAATAAACAATTCCGAACACTACAAATCTGCACTTCGGTATTATCCGATACGGGTTTTCCCCAATTCCAAGCGGCACTGGGTTGTTTAATGAATCAACTTCAACTTGAAAATGGCAGTAGGGAAATAGGTTAGCACATACTTTTCATCCTTAAAGGGATAATTACTATGGTCATAATTGTAGAATTTTACTCTGGCAATAAAGGGGGTAAGGAAACACGTCACCAGCGTGATCTTCAATCGCGTTTAAAGGCTTCCGTTTTAGGGAACCAATGAGGTATCGGGATGATTTAATTTTTCTAGGGAGCATGAGCTGGATCCTTAAGTATTTGTCACCTGTCCGGGCTAGGTGGACGCTGGCGTAGGGCACTATGATGATAGACCTCCGGTGGTATGGTCTCTGTTACTAGGTACACCGGGCTATAAATTCTGACACACTGGCTCCTTAAGTACAAATAAATACATAGAAAAACAAAAAACACTCTTATCAACACCATATTTTATTATATGGCGGAGTGGTTAGCACTTTCCACTCGCAGCAAGAGGAGCCGGGTTCGATCCCACCTTGTGGCACTGGGTGAAAACTCGGAACAACTCCTACCGCGTTCAGTTTGCAAGTTCTCTTCCCACTGGTTTAAGGGGTTTTCCCCCGAGCTCTTCGGTTTCCCCTTCAACAAAAACTTGTTGAGGTTAACGGTAATAGTTAGTGTAGGGAACTGTTGGCTCGGCCGCGTCGCATGCAGGGCTTGCCGCAACCCTCCTACGCATTGTAACCTGGCCACCTGAATTAATGGCTTCAAAAGTCGCTTGATGACTTAGGCCTTGGGTGGTGACTTGGGTATTAGCTTAGCTGATTATTATTATTATTATAAAATTATCCATTTGTTGATTCATATCAAGAATCCATTAATATATCATTTATGAGTTTTTGACCATATTCCGTTAAATTTCGATTCCTTTCAGCCATCGAGTGTTGATAGGTTTTCCCCGTAGAGGGAGCTAGTAGTGAAACGCGCGCCGCATACCACACCCTAATGCGTTTTCCTATAAAATACACCGTTATTTTCTTATTGGCAAGACGTGCCCGGGACAAAATGTCTTCGTATTCCCAATACCCTATTCGGACACACTAAACGAGAATGTTGGCTAGTACGACCCGCGCGCGCCTTTCTCCCAAGGTGCCCCGACGGACGTGATGGCGACGGAAGCACGCGCTGGTCCAAGGACAATTTTCGCACCGACACCGACGCGTGTAGCGGCTTCGTAACGCGGCGTTTCCTTTGAAGATAACTTTCAGGAGTTGAAAACGAAGTTTCACTCCGCGAAAGAAAATTGTTTGAACGTTTGATAGAGTTGTTCACATTTATTTAACTAATTTTAAGTTTTGAAAATTTCACGGTATATTAAAATTGGAGCAGTTTAATTATAAATGTTATAAATTTTGTAAATAAAGTTTGTTTCTGAAAAGTGGGATTTTTCTTTTAAGAATTTGGTGAAATTTTAAAAATAAATTCAGCCCTTAATTATTATTACATTTATAATTATAATTTTAACCATTTATAATTTCTGATAATCATTCTCGGAAATACACCGATACACGCATGAGAAGATAAAAGATACTTTCACGGGGTTGACGCCATTAAAGGATCCTTTTTTAAATACGCCAAGTCTTAATAGATGGCACCACTAGTGTGAAACGTAAAATATTTAAATTGTCTTAAAATTGTTAAAAATCATAGTTATTTAATGTCGAATTTTAAATGAGTTGAACATTCGTTTAAAGTTTTTTAATAATCAGCTAGTTTGAAATAACACGTCGCTTAAAATAGTTTCAAAATACGTTTTTCCTGAGAAATGTTTAATAATTTATTCAATTCCCGTTAAAACGCTCAAATGGGCGCCATCTACTATTAAATCAAAGCATTAAATTCGAACCTTCAATGTCTTTCCCTATGCAAAATTTTCCTAACATGTATTTCCCGATAAAAGAAAACGATTACAGCCGTTAGATCATGTTTATTTACAGTTGAAAAGCGTACGCGTGGCAAACGGAAGTAGGCTTACGTTCCTCAATAGTTACGAACGCGTATTTAATTCTATGACGTCATAGATATGGATTAGTGTCATTTTGTATAAAACGAGAGTCGTCATCGACGTAAGCGTTTGTCCCGCGAGCGGCGATGGGTGATAAAATTTTGAAAGAAATAGCGGGTGAAGGGGCTGCCGGAATCGATAGGGACTTTTGTTCGTCCCGAACTTCACCCCTCGGAGGGGATCTTCCCCGTCGCACGCCTGTTAGTTTTAACGGCGATTTGAGAAAATTTGCCGATAGCGGAGCTAAGGTCTTCACTTTCACTGGGGGCTGCTTAGCTATAACTATACGTTGCGAGCAGCGAGGGACGATTTTTTCCAGAACGACAACCCCGATAAGATACTCTTCATTGGTTTTCTTAATGTTTTCCCCTAGCGTCATTTTTTTCACCGGTTTGACGCTTCTAAAGTGAAAAGTCCTATCGATATGACAACGCTCGCTGCCTCTCCCTTGGCAACGGAGCGAAATTCAATACAATTTTTTGTACCAAATTGTTACTTAGTTGGAAAATCGGACTTAAATTATATAAAGAGTCTTTATTGCATAATATTTTTTGCATAACCTTTTGAAACACCCTGTACAAGTAATTTAATCATTATTTCATAATTTTAATCATGTGGATCTCCTATTATTCATCATAGTGATCTATATACTTTGGGTGGAATCCAGAAATTAAATACCAATTTACGTACAAATCAGATAAAACTACACAGACCAGCTTTCCAATTTAATTATCTTGAATATAATGTAACCCGCTGAAGGATAAAGTTAAATATAAAGCATACCCGATTATCGGCTAAGACAGAGAGTGAAGCGCCATAAAATAATAGTGGTAAAACAGGAACCCATTTTTGGAAATAGTAAAATTTATATTTAATCTTTAAACCATTATTTAATCATTAAATTAAAAGTCAAAAAGACACTGTTAAATTTACACATATTTTAATTATAATCAATTAAAAAAACTAGGCAGAAGCACTAGTGGGTGGTCTGACCTGTTTCGTCACCAGAGACAAGTTTACAATAAGCAACGTAGTATTTATAGCCTTTCAATATTATCTATTAAATTTATAAAATATAAGTTGCTATTGAAATGGAAAACCTTTGCTATGTCAAACAAAAAAAAACCTATTAGAAAGATTGGGTTATTGACTAAATACAAAACATAAAAAAGTCCAAAGGAAAAAATATTATTTGTAGGTTATGTCTACTATTAGATTGTTCCATAGGTCACTTAAATTATTTCCTTTTTATCATTAAGAGCAATATCTTTTAAAGAATATTTTTGGATTTCAATAGACTCGCGAGTTTCCGTTTTTGAGTGGTAATTTAATTGTGCTAGGAGTTCTATTCCCTTCCAATCAACTTTATGTTTAGTTTTAAAGGCATGTTTTTCCGATTGCTGTTTTTTCATGGTTATGTGTTAATTTACTCTTTATTTTAAATTTCTTTCTGTCTTTCCAATATAGGATTTATACATCCGCAATTAATTTTGTAAACACCTTTTTTCTGGATTTTGTCAATTTAGTCTTTGTCTATCTTCAGAAATTTACAAAGTAAATAATGTTTTTAAAACATTAATATTGGTTGGCAACCTAGGAACAAAATAAGTAATTTTCTGAAGAAAGGCAAAGACGAAATTGACAAAATCCAGAAAAAGGTGTTTACAAAATTAATTGCGGATGTATAAATCCTACATTGGAAAAACAGAAAGAAATTTAAAATAAAGAGTAAATTAACACATAACCATGAAAAATCAGCAATTGGAAAAACAGGCCTTTAAAACTAAACATAAAGTTGATTGGGAGGGAATGGAACTCCTAGCACAATTAAATTACCACTCAAAAACTGAAACTCGCGAGTCTATTTAAATCCAAAAATATTCTTTAAAAGATATTGCTCTTAATGATAAAAAAGTAAATAATTTAAGTGACCTATGGAACAATCTAATAGTAGACATAACCTACAAATAATATTTTTTCCTTTGGACTTTTATATGTTTTGTATTTAGTCAATAACTTAATCTTTGTAATAGGTTTTTTTTGTTTGACATATTAAAGGTTTTCCATATCAATCGCAACTTATATATTTTTAAATTTAATAGATATTATTGAAAGGCTATAAATACGACGTTGCTGATTGTAAACTTGTCTCTAATGATGTAGGCGAAGCCTCACGAAACCGGTCAGACCACTGGTGCTTCTTCCTAGTTTTTTTAATTGATTTTAAATAAAACATGTTAATTTTCCGGAAAAAAATGCGGAAAAATTTCTAGAAAATTTTCCGCAAATCACAAAAATAAAAAATTGAAAAATAAATTACTTTTTAAGGGTTTTTAATGTTTTTAACTTTTTATCGATATGAAATGTCTAATATCACTAAACATACTACAAAAAAATTAAGTGTTACATTATTAATCAGTTTAAACTAGTCTAGAGGTTTAGTTTTACTTTCAGATTCGAAAAAAATTAGGCGAAAATGCCGCTTTATTTAAATTCGCAAATAATATATTAGACTTATCATGGAATGAAAACTTTTTATTTTTTTCGGAAAAATACAGAAAATTTTCCGGAAAAAAGCCTCGGTCATTTTCCGGTAAATTTTCGGAATAACTTGTAGGGGGTGAGTTGAGAAGTATGCCTGCTTATTTCCCATTTTCCTACGATGAGTGAAAAGAGCGCCAGAGAGCTTCAAAGTGTGGCCTACTAGCCCATGGAAGCAGGTTGCAACAAGCGCAAAACCAAGCATCAGGGACTTTAAATACTGTTTAAGTTTACTTTTGGACGCTGGTTATCTCGATTTATTTACAAAGTCCTTTTTTACCTATCACATGATCCCAAACCTTAATGCTCGCGTTTCACGGCTTTAAAAGTCGCTTGATGACTTGGCCTAAGGTGGTGCCTCGGGTATTAGCCTAGCTGATTATTATTACTTCTCAACTCACCCCCTACAACTAATTAAAATTTTTGCATAACCTTTTGAAACACCCTGTAAAAGTAATTTAATCATTATTTCATAATTTTAATCATGTGGATCTCCTAATAGTCATAATAGTGATCTATATACTTTGGGTGGAATCCAGAATTTAAATACCAATTTACGTACAAATCAGATAAAACTACACAGACCAGCTTTCAAATTTAATTATCTTGAATATAATGTAACCCGCTGAAGGATAAAGTTAAATTATAAAGCATACCCGATTATTGGCTAAGACAGAGAGCGAAGCGCCATAAAATAATAGCGGAAAACTTTCGAACCTTTTATTCTTTAAGGAATAAACGAGCCGAGGGAATAGCGCTCTGTCTACCGGCTGAAAAGTTCGAAATAACGTCAGGTTATCTGGAAATTCGAACCTCGTCTAGGACGCGCGGACGAAACCCGAAACCCGCCTTCTGGTGGAACTGAAAGATTATCCTGGCGTTACGCTGATATTAAATGAATTTTTTTTTAGTCGAGGCTGAGAAACACTAGTGCGAGTCGTTTAACCTTGCATTTAACGGGCAATTAAAATCTGGCTAGCAGAGATTGCAAGCTTTTCCGTTTTGGGAAACTAACTTCAAAAGTTGTAGAAATTATTCCCACCCACCTGCATTCCAAAGGTGGGAGGCGAATATATTTTGGGAAGTTTAGACTTATATCAGAAGTAAATGAACCGAAGTTATTGAAATAGCGCTCAGAATAGGAGGGCGTTTTCCTCATGAAAATGATGAGAAAATCGAGTCAAATAAAAGATTATTTCCATCCACGTCTTTTGACACGATAAATTGCATTTGGGAATTGTGGGTATAGCTATTTCTATGTATCAAAAATGGTTTCATAAAAACCAAAACGTTGTTTTTTCGGCCTAGGAGCGCGCAAAATTTCAAATTCGAGGTCAAAATGTAACTTCATAAGGAAAACGCCTCCAACATGGGGAGTATAGCAGTCCGATAACTTCGGTCCATTTACTTCTGGTTATATCTGAACGAGCCGAAAAACAGTTTTGCGACTTTTAAAAACATTGAAAATAAGTGTCTTAAAAATGAATTGTTATATTCATATTAAACTTTTTAGTTTTTACATAGATTTTACTGGTTTGCGGCCAATTTCGAGCTACACTTTTAGTAGGATATATTTTAAAATGGTGGTAGTGGTTGGCAGCGAATACTTTTCACCTAATACCAACTGCATCAGATACGATTTGATGCCGTTACAAAATTAATTTTAAATGTAGCTCTGAAATTCATAAAATAAATGTATTTATTTATGTTTATTACTGATTAAGATTTCAATATTTCACTCACTTTGACAATAGGTGAGATCGGCTTGTAATTTAAAAAATATTAAAATCTACGTAATTAGGGCTAGGAACTTGTTTTAACTTCTATGATTCCTATAGGGAAAGCATCAAGCCTTTTCAAAGGTTTTCGTTTTAAATATTTACCGTTGACCT
Source organism: Leiobunum rupestre (assembly GCF_980474605.1). Taxonomy (NCBI): domain Eukaryota; kingdom Metazoa; phylum Arthropoda; class Arachnida; order Opiliones; family Sclerosomatidae; genus Leiobunum; species Leiobunum rupestre. Next base: position 30,596,050 of record NC_143392.1, on the reverse strand, counting down.
AATTACGATAAAAAACTTGCATTTAACTACCAAGTACGTTTAAACGCTCCAATTTAGTTATTTCAGTCTCGGTATCAATCTGAATCGCTATCAAATCAGCGCCATTTTATTTTAACACGAATGCCCTACCCGCAGAGCCACTCCGCGGAAGGCGCAAAAACCAACTTGCATAGGTTTATACTGACAGGCGCGCTGCCGCAAAAGCGGCCTTGTCGCTATGGGTACGGACGCTAGTCGTTGTTCGTTAAAACTTCAGAAAAGGGCACTGCGGTCACGAAATCGTAACTTTAAAAATGCATTTAAAAACCACCGCTAAATATTTCTTAACGCGGCCTTTGCTCTAAAAATAATATTTTAATCTTATAAATACACTCATGTTACTGGTTGAAGCTTGTCGCTTCGCCTTTAACACGTTTCTTGACGAGATAAAAATAATATTGCACACACGACTCACCAAATATGAGGACTGAGAGCTCTTAGATCACACGTCGTGTTCCATTTCTAATTGAGATTGCTATCCCGGATCTCTGTAGCCACGGTGACACAGACAAATTAACTATTTATTTACCAATTTCTGTCATCGTGAGATCAAAACCGGTTGCCAAGTTACAAGTTCCAATACGATTAGTGCACTCTGGTTCGCGAAGAAAGTTCGGAGCAACCTAAAGCTAATAAAGAACTCGCTCGCTTGCTTTTGTGATAAGCCAGGATACACGAAAGAAGAAAACTTTACTTGGAGATACTACAACAATGGTAAAAAACAATAGAACTATGCTTACTATTTATTAGAAATAGTAGGAGAATGTTAATTAGTGGTTTTATTGGAATAATTATTTATAATCAAACAATACTACACATGTTACCATATCAGAGTGAAATAGAAAAATCTGCTTACATCGACAGGGTTATTACCACAACGCTATTTTTTATATAATTATAATCAGCTAGGCTAATACCGATTACAATGCGAAGGAGGGTGGTGGCAAGCCCTTCATGTCACGCGATCCAACAGCTCCCTACACTAACTATTGCCGTTAACCTCAACAGGTTTTGATGGAAATGGGAAACCGAAGAACTCGGAGGAAAACTCCTTTAACCCGTGGGGAGATATCTAGCAAACTCTACGTTTTTGGTCGTTTTCACCCAGTGCCATAAGCTGTAATCGAACCCTGCCCCTCTTGATTTCTACTAAATTTTCCAAACAACTAATTTAATAATTAATCATTTAATCACCACCATTTTGTAACGTGCCCTTAAAGATAAGTATAAAATATTTGACTTTATTTATTTATTTAAGGGATTAAATCTCGATTTTAGCATTATTTAAATACCTTGAAGAAAAATTCCTAACTTTTAGGTATTCTATAGACAATAACAGGAATCCATACCTCTACTTAGAATGCTTATCCTGGCGTATCGCGTATGGTAAGATCACTCGGACGGCTTTGGCCCCCGCCTACGAGAGAAAAATCCCCTCTGCGCGCGCTCCCCTCTCACGTTGTTGTTTGTTAAGTTAACATAGTGACGTCAAAAAACCCGTCAGCCACATCGATACGAAAATCTGCCGCGATAAGCATTCCAAGTAGAGGTATGGATTCCTGACAATAATTGTATGCCTTTCATTAACAATAAACAATTAACTTTTTTGATATACAATGTGCAATTGGCTCGTCGTTACGAACGAACGATACAATGTTCTCTAAACGATATCGAACGCTTGTCAAAGCGACTGGCAAACTATATTTTCTATCTTAAGAGCATTCTGCAACGGGCGTTGTAATTGCGCGTCTTCTTAAAGTACAGACGCCAGCTTGAAAGGAGAAAGTGGAGGTTGGCTCGCGAAGGGATGACGTTCGCTATAGGAGATAATTGCGTTAGAAAACTAGCGACAAGGGTTCCTGCAATTACCCGCCACTCAAGACCGAGCCTTCATGGCTTCCGCGCGGCCAGAGGGGTCCACGAACGGAGGAAAGCCTATTAGACAACGATCTTAGCATTCTTACGTACTTGTCTGCGGGAGGTCCGCTTCTCGAGGAACTCTCGGACAAGCTCCGACGCTGAAATCTCCCTTTAAAGCACTTTCATTGGAAATTGGTTGCTCACTATTTTTCACTTTGCGGCATTCGGGGCTAAATGGATAAGCTTTGTTTTCGGCGGACGACAAACATTTTATTGAAACGTCGTTGAATTGAGAAATCGCAAAATTACTACTCTGTACGTGTTTGGATTTACCCCCTTTTAAACCTCCAAAACGTAGGCTCACGTGTTTTTACGCGCAAAATGAATTTTCAAATCGGTCAATTAAAATGTAATTGATTATTAGGCAATTATTTATTTATCGCATATATTTGACAGATACAATTTTCATTAGGTTTAAATACCGCTTAATATTTGGTTTCATTTCATTTGCAATTATTAGTCCGTTGATAATTATATTACATGATTTATCCCTATTATTTTATTGATTATTAGGCAATTATTTATATTTCGCGTCTAGTTGACAGATACTTAGCTTCTTGGTAATGCAATCTACGATTTTCATTAAATTTATTTACCGCTTAATATTTCGTTTTATTTCATTTCCAATTATTAGTCCGTTGCAGCGGCGTAAATAAGGCCCCAGCAGACTCCGAAATGCAGGAGGGTCACAGGGCTTCGTTACTTATTTCAAAGCCGACAATAAGAAGACTACACCGTCTAGTGATCATTTAATGAAGCTCCGCGGATATTTATTTATTAATGTTAAATGTGTAAGCACTTAAGTAGTCTCAGCTAACATTTATTTTGAGTGTATTTTTATTGCTAGTTATAAATTCGTTATAATTTAAACTCATTTGACATTTTGTTTATAATTTGATATTTAATTCAAATAACATTAATAATTGATGTTAATCAAACTGATATCACCAAGTTTCCATGACATCCTGTTTTTAGATTTTGTGGGCGGAGCTTAAGTGGACAATATGTCGTAGGTTCCATCTGTGGCTCAATCCTACTACTATAATTACAAACACAGAAAATTAAAAATTATTTTATTTTTTTAATAATACTTAATTTTAGAATACTATAATTTAAATTAATTTAAATATTAATTATACTAATAATATTTTAAATATATTTTTTTTACATTATTTATATACTAAATATTAAAAATGATTAAAGTTAAACATCCAAATTATTTAAAAAATATAAAGATATTATTATTTAATACTGAACATTTTGTAGGTTTATTTTAGACACCAGAGGGCGTCACGAAATTTTATAGTCGGAGCTTGAAAAATTAGGAGTAGCTATTCTTTGCTTGTTTGTTGCCAGTTAAATTCAAAATTGTGCACACAAATTTTGCCGACGCCAAATGGCAGCTATTCTGGCCAGGCGTTTCCGAAAAACACCGCGTTATTCAAAATGACATATTTCATAAAGGGGAGTTTTGTACTCATACTCAAAAGGAGACGACCCGAGGTGTTACACACCGATTTCGTTCAAACTCGGTGGATTGGTAGACCTTCATGTAACTTGAAAAATCCTAAAGGGAATTTATTCAATGGGCAACAGTTTTGCCATGGCAACGAAAAATGTTTTTGCCAACATAAATTAGAAATTTTTCCAATTTAAGCCATATCGGTTCATTTTCACCCATTTGGTTCAAATTGATCAAAATGTGATCAATTTTGATTTTTTCGTCAATTTTTAACATTTTTTAATAGTTTTGTTATTTTTCAAATTTTTCAATTTTTTTAATTTTTTCAAAATCCCATGTCATTTTCAATTGGAAAATTTCCATTTTATGTTGTCAAAAACATTTTTCGTTGCCATGGCAAAACCGTTCCCATTGAATAAAATCCCTTTAGGATTTTTCAAGTTACATATAGGTCTACCAATCCCCCGAGTTTGAACAAAATCGGGGTGTAACACCTCGGGTCGTCTCCTTGTTAGTCATAAATTCGTAAAAAAGGGGTAAACGATCGCTTCACTTAAGTGTTGGGATAATGCTTAAGCCTACCGTTGTCTGTAGATCTACCGCTACCGGAAGTAGCCATAACTGACATCATTGGCTTAGAGATTCTATCGCTTTGAAGTGATGACCGACCGTAGGGTTGAATATTCATGCTGTGAAATATATTCATGATTTCAGTAATTGAGAAACCCTCCAGGGCTGGTGAAAAAAGAGTCCATGTCCAAATGGATGGGTTTTCCCTTTTACCATTATTAAAATGAGAATTTTAATTAGAAACCCAAATAAACAGAAGCAATTTCAATAATTGGCCCGCGTAAAAGGACCCTTCGTGTGTTGACTTTCGACGTTGCTTTTGATCCCAGCGCGATTCCATTTCATTTATTTATCGCGTCCTGCTTTGGCTTTCCAGCCCACCCGTTCGCGCTAATCTGCAAAGCGAGCAATCGCTCTGAAACGAAATTGAAATTTCTTTCTCGAATATATTCGGATGAAAAGGCAACCCATCGCGCTAATTTGTTCCTCTCGGGCCGCGTGTTTAGAAGGCCTGGAATTACCACACGGATTATCAAAAGGAGATGCGCCAAGCTTTACCAAATATCGGTTTATTTGCTTTTTAAAAGTTTATCCAAGGCCTTAATTGCCATTAATTAAAATATTTAACGCGTTTAAACGCCCTTAAATAGTTATTCCCTTTATGGATCACTATCAAATCGGTGACATTTTATTTTTAATCCGAATACCCTACCTACGGAGTCATACGGCGGAGGACGCAAAAACCAACTTACTTCGTATAATAATAACGCGTGCTCTGCAGACAGGAGTTACTTCCGCATTGATTTTGCAAGTTCTCTCCCGCTGGTTCGACGGGTTTTCTCCCGAGTTCTTCGGTTTCCCCTTCCATAAAAACTTGAGGAGGTTAACGGTAATAGTTAGTGTAGGGAGCTGTTGGCTCGCTTGGCGTGAAGGGCTTGCCACCACCCACCTACGCATTGTAGCCCGGCCACCTGTTTAAAGGCATAATAAGTCGCTAGGTGACTGGGGCCTAAGATGAGAAACTATATAACAATGCGAAAGCTATTATATACTCCGAAACACAACTATATAATAACGTGATTCAAAAAGCCAATATAATAGCTAGACGCTGATTCAAAACGCCAAAAGATGCCGAAATATTACCCCAAAACTAATTCAGGCGTCAAAAACGGTGATATAATAGCTCATATCTGATTCAAAACGCCAAAAACGGCGATAAAATACCGCGTAACTATTCCTAAAATATTGAAAAAGCTATAAAATATGATTTCAATATCATAAAATTCCGAAATATTCCGAAGAAATATCGTAAAACAACGTCAAAAACTCAAAGAAATCGTATGAATTTCGATTAGGCTTAAAAATCTTGATTTTTGGTTTCAGTTTTTCTTCAATATTTCCGGAACCACTTGTCCGGTTTTGAAACCGAAACCAGTTATGGAAACTGAACAATTTAACGCTTCGATTGCTGTTCGTCACGTGTACGAATTTCTCGAATTTCTATTGGTTGAAAAGGCGATGTTTTAGTTTTTTAAGCCTTGGCCAAATTGTTCTTCACATTTAAAAAAAAATAAAACATCAAAATTATTCTACGTTTTTTAACCTTTCCAAAAAAGGTATCATTCGACTTTCTACTACGCATCCGCGGTTGGATTAAAGTTCGGGTGCATTGAAACACTGCCCCGAGTCCTTTCTGCGTTGCATAATTAGTGAAAGACCTCTAATTAGTATTCCAACGGAAATTAAATTATAATTTGATATGTCCACCTTCATCTTGGAAAATTGCAATCGACTCGGGAATACGTATAGTGCCAATAAAATTATATTACTCGGGCAGATATCAAAGTGAATCCCTTTTATCACGGCCAACTGCGAAGCCGAAAATTAAATGAACGTGGCAGTACCAAAGGGCGCGAGTCACATCGCTAGGATTACCTAAATAGAGCCTACATCAGTCGTGTTTTCAGGTTAATGTACCCAAGGAATTTTCAGCTACAGCCAGTAGCGAAATTAAGCAAAGTTCTGTAGAAGTTTAAGCCCGAACGTAATAATGCTTTGAAAGTGCAGTCGGGTTAGCTTGTCGACGACACGTTGTACGAAGATCACGTCGAGTGGCTAACCTCCAAATATATCTATCATACCGTTAGTTAATACGCGTACTGCAATTAGATGTTTAGAGACGCTTCGATAACGAGTTTAAACACAGAAGTTTAGAACTTCCAAGTCTTGCCTTTCGAAAGCTTTTAGAAGAAAATGGTTTTGTGGAAATCATATGACTTATCCATCAGCGGGCTTCTATCGTAGGTCGGTCGGTCGTTTGGCTTAGGCAAGGTCTTCTTATGAAGAGGTCAGCGCACTCTCTTTTTTTTACGCTACACGGTCGTCAGAAAGGGAAAAAATCTACACTTTCTGTTTTGCACCATCTATACTGGTGAACCAAACTACACGTAAAACGCTATATAAGTGAAATTATTTCATACTACCAGTATAATTATGTTGATTTTTTACAATTTATAGTAAATTGTATAATATAATGTTATATAATGTAATGTAATATAATATATATTTATAACTATATATTTATTTATTTATTTATATATGACATTACATTACATTACATATAATATATATATATATATATATATATAGCCGGTCACATGTGGCGTCCCCCAGGGCTCGTCATTTGGGCCTCTCCTGTTTAATATCTACAACTTTGACATTCCTGCTTTGATTTAAAAATTCCAAACTTTTCCAATTAGCTCTGTAGATAAATAAATCTTATTTTTTATTTGCAAAATACATTTAAAACTTTAGAATTTAAAAGTTTACTTTAGCTTTTAGCAGTAGGTTCTTCTATTGTTGTATTCGTGTAATTATAATTAATAATGACTGAATGCCTAAATGAGTTAATGACATTGTTTATCTCCTTGTTATCTCTGCTGACTATACTGTGTTATAACTTGCTGGAATATGTATTCTGTTTTATAGCACAATAAACTCCAATTCAATATATATATATATATATTAATTCCACTAGAGATCGTTAGATGGCACTTTGAGGCACTGTGATCAACTAGTTGAGGGCCCGTAAGTAGAGAAGGAGGTAAAATTTCCCTTTACAAATTTCCATCCTCGACAGGATCGGAGGCCACAAATCTCGTTTAGTTCTTAATCTTTCTCTTCTCGCGTTAATTCTTACTCAATTCGGGAATATAAGAAGTCGGCCAGTTACAAACAGCGCCTCAGCTGGATATTTTTACTTCGACCGTAACGCCACAAACCTACAGATAGGCGTAGTATTAACAAAAGTGTCAACGCAACAGACTAAGGCAAATATAAGCGAAACTACATAACACGTATTGTTTGATTTTTCTTCCTGTACTGGTGTAAGGAAAATTCAAATGATTCTTCGTAAAATTTAACCAATAGTTGATTTTATAAAATGTCTTTACGCTGGCCCAACTTGTTGAAATGTTGCCCTGGAATAGTTCAGCCAATGCCTAAGAATGAGTTCATAAACTCTTTAGTGGGAGAGAAAACGGATCCACAGCTGAAGCGGGGCGGCAACATTTCAACAAGATGGCCAAGGTTATTTTATAAAAAGAACTATTAATTTAGTTTTATTTCGATTCTTTGAAATTGTCATTTTTATTTCACCATTTTCATAAATTTTGTGTTTGACGCTTGTTTTATAGTTAAAAAAGCAAGTGTATTAAATGTATGGACGAGATTGTTTGTTTAAAACTTAAGGTGTCAATTGTTCGTGGGACCAGTTTATATAATTCCAAATTATAAAACGGGTAACGGTATCACTGTATTGTAGTCGCATTCAAGTCTAGTAATGGAAATTAAACTTTGTGGGTTAATCATATAGAGTTGCCTAGCTTACTCATGTAGTGGACTAGTTTACTCATAAAGTGTACTGGTTTTTTTTATAGTGTAAACCAGTTTACTCATAGATGTGTACTGGTTTACTAATGGATTGAACCAATTTATTAATAGCGCGGACCAGTTTATTAATATAGTGGACCAGTTGATTAATAGAGTGGACCAGTTGTGCAATGGAGTGGACCAGTTGGTTAATAGAGTGAACCAGTTGATTAATGGAATGGACCAGTTGATTAATATAGTGGACCAGTTGATTAATAGAGTGGATCAGTTGATTAATAGAGTGAACCAGTTGATTAATATAGTGGACCAGTTGTGTAATGGAGTGGACCAGTTGTGCAATAGAGTGGACCAGTTGATTAATAGAGTGGACCAGTTGATTAATAGAGTGGACCAGTTGATTAATAGAGTGGACCAGTTGATTAATAGAGTGGACCAGTTGATTAATAGAGTGGACCAGTTGTGCAGTGGAGTGGACCAGTTGATTAATAGAGTGGACCAGTTGATTAATAGAGTCGATCAGTTGATTAATAGAGTCGGTTAGTTTATCAATAGAGTTTATTTATTAGAAAGAGGCGGTAGCAGCCTCCAGTGACCAATTTATGTATAAAAAAATTTCATAAAACTTGAGTAGTCTAATTTTTGAAGAGAGCCAGGTTTCAATGTTCCAGATTCTAACCAGTTGAAAAATAACCCATTTCAAAGAGTGCACGCAGGACGGCAGAATTTCCATCTCGTCCGACTTGTTTGCGCGTCGAAGTTTGGCGCGTGCAACACGCTGATCGAATTACGGAGCACTCTTGGCATGTAGCGATGCTGGCGGATGGATCCGACACAAAACGGATAAAAAAATCAATTTCGCTCTCTCGGATTTGGCCGATCAACTACGTCCTCTCCTCATCGCCCCCCCCCCCCCACCCCTGTATTCTGTTCTTTTTGCAGCATCCAGCCCGAGAGAGATAGGATCAAGAACTGAGATGGCAAATAGTTAAGAGCTAGAAAGAAGAAGTGTCTCACACGACGGAGGGGAGATTAAGGGTCCCTTTCGAAGAAGGATTCCCACATAATGGCGCGGAGTGGATCTTCCCCCCTTTCAACCCTATCTCCCGACTAAGTGTTTAGAGTCTGCCTAACAACTATTTCCGACCATATCCTAGCGAGAGAGAGAGAACATTGATTGGGAATCTCCAACAATTTTCCAAGAAAGTTTCGCCCCCTCAATCTATCTGCCCGGGAATCTGAACAAATTAACCCTTACCAATCGACTAAAACCTAACCAGCCGCTACCTTAAGGACAAAGTCAAGCAAGTGGAGATACGTTACTTTTGAAAGAAATTCCAAATAAGAATGCTTAAGGCTGACTTTATTTTATGATATTTTAAAACGGTTTTAATTTTATTCTAGTGCTGAATGAGGAAATAATTAAAATAGTTAAGATATCAGATAATCTGCATTTACGTTCAGATATTAATCGCCGTTTATTTTAATTTGCTTCTACTAACTGAAAATGGTGAGATAAACTATAGCAGATTAGTTCAGATCGGTTACTTGGAATAATGTATGAAGAAGCGGAACTTTTATCAAATTTTCACCTTAATGTATCAGATAAAGTGTAAATCAGATTGCTGTGGAAATAGATAATATATAAGATTACCGGATCTGGATAACTGTAAACCTGATAATCCTAAAATTACGACCTGAATAATCTGATCAGTTGGCCGTTGGAAGCATTAGTTTATTCCCATTATTAGATTAATATTGTAATTATTGTAGAATCTAAATATAAAACAACAAGATGTCACGGACATTTGAGTACACACAGTCCCCCCGATGTATTAATATGTTTTGAATATTAAATTTAAAGAATCAATTTTTAATCATCTTGTACATTAACTTAATAAACGTACTATAATAACCCAAGAAGAGTTGTGTCAAAAATAAGGGTTTTCTGAACCACCATCAGGAATCCATACTTCTACTTGGAATGCTTATCACGGCAGATTTTCGTCTCGATGTGGCTGACGGTTTTTTTGACGTCACTATGTTAACTTAATAAACAACCACGTGAGAGGGGAGCGCGCGCAAAGGGGATCTTTTCTCTCGTAGGTGGGGCCAAAGTCGTCAGAGTGATCTTACCATACGCGATGCGGCAGGATAAGCATTCCAAGTAGAGGTATGGATTCCTGCCACCATATATAGAAAAATATTATCTCAATCACCCTGTCGTTTAACATAACTAACCCACCAAAGAGTAATTTTAACTCAATGAAAAGCCCATGACCACGCTTTATAAAAAAACGCGTGGTGCCATATAAAGAACGCTGAAATTTCCAACACCCTGATCAAATATTTGGAGACAGATGGCGCTTGCATTCTGAATCTTGAATTGATACGAAATTCAAATATCACAATAGTGCGTTCGTGGGCTGTGAAGTCCCGCGAATTGGCCAGGAATCTCACTTCAAATTAAAATTTCTTAATGCAACCGTAAACGTAGTTCCAAAATTAAAAGCACTAACAAAAATATAATTAATTTAAAAAATGTGTAGATTTAAAGTCGAAAAACGCCAAAAATCAATAAATTTGGCAAAATGGCCAATGTGTGGGGCCCCTAACCCCAAAATGAATATTTTCTGTCGATTGACATATCATTGACCCTTCTAGACGTAATTTGTTGAAGAGTTCCCCTGTAGCACACGGGAGTCGGTTAGTGGTCGGTCTTGGGTCAAAAAGTCGGTTTTAGGTCCATGACCAAAAGCCGATCCAAAAAGTCTTAAAGGCCTAGGTTTTCTTCTGCCTGTCCCCCTTTAAATTAGGCCAACATGTTCAGCGGTTGGCCTACCACCAGGGTATTTATGCTCCACTAAGTTAATTTAAAGGGGGACAGGCAGAAAAAATCCTAGGCCTTTTTCGAATAAAAAAAACTTTGTACGTTTTACAGACCGCTGTAGCACACGAGATTCGGTTACGGGTCGGTCTTGGGTCGAAAAGTCGTTTTAGGTCCATGACCAAAGGCCGACCCAGAAAGTCTTAATCTTAACAAAAAAATATGTACGGTTTTCAGACTTTGCTTAGTCAGGGTGCCGACCGAAATTTATAGTGCAATTCCCGACTTAAAAAAGACCTTACACTGTTTTCTGATAATTGAGATTTTTAGCATCTTATGGATTTCATGAACCCAAAATATTACATTTTGAAAATGTATATATATAAACGATTAAATCAATATAATTTACTGTGCTAGCTTCTCCTATTTTGTTTACTTTTAAATAAAATTTATTGAAAATTGCTTTACTTTAATCGTGTACAAGATGGCTACACGGAAATCCCTATACAATTCCCATAGGAAATGTGTGTAAAATAACAGTTTTCTTAAATAGTGTATTTAGACTCTCTTGACATTTCTGATGGAGCAGCTTTGCCAGAAAAATATTGGTTTTGGTCAAATATACACGTATATTCGTAGTTCTTATTTGGGGTCAAATATTGGTTCGCCTCAAACGTTTTTAGAATAATAATTCAATTTCAAACAAGTTTGAAAAACGATCATAAATCCCTCACAATTTTATGTCACAGAATATAAATGATATCACTTAAATTTTTAGAAATACACTCGGTCAATAGGTCGATCGCTAAACACATTTGCCAAAATAAATCCTAAATATTATGGTCGAAAATCGTATAAATATATCATTTGGACTTGTGAGGACTAGAAATTCCTTAGAAGGACTCGCCATTTCATCGTAATACGGGGTTTAAATCCTGCCATTGAAAACTGGTTCAAAATACAAACAGTTTATACAAAGTAGCTCATGCGATCCTAAGAAAACACCTGGTATTTTTACGGATGGTATTCTTGTATTTTTCGATTGAGCAGGATAAACGTCAAAGAAGTTATTGTAGTATCCTAAAATTACTATCGTCATCTTCGTGTACCCTGGCTTACCGTGTAAATAATGTTTAAAATGTGTTGTCGGTCTTGGTTTCCAAACCAGCTCTTCCAAAACGAGTTTACAACTTGAAAAATCTTCGCAAATTATTTTAATCACAAGATGAATTAATATCGGAAAATTACTAGTTAGTCATTTGATCTTAAAGCAACTGTCGGCTCTAACATTGCCACCTGTATAAGGCCCTGGTTATTAGAGATGGTAATGAATCTATCCGATTCTTTGAAAAATCGACTTCATTGGAGAGCGTGGTGCCATCTTTTAATGGCACAGGAAACCATTGTAGAGTATTATAATTAGACCGCTTATAATCTACTTAGTAAACTTTATATATCCTATACAAAATATATTGCTAAAAATTACTATAATTTTAGTTATTGTCCAATTTACAAACGAGCTAATCAAGGCGAGGGGTACTTTTAGGTCAAAATGTATTTCGACGCTAGCGACATCTGTTGAAAAAAGAAGTTACTTCAAGTCGGGCCATGACTGTTTTTGTCACCTGTCCGGGATTGTGGACGCTGGCGTAAGGCTGCATGATGAGACCACCGGTGTGGTAGGCGTTAAGAGCACCGGTATACAAATATCTGACCAACTGGCACCATGAGGGGAATTGGTTGGAACGCTAGACATTGTCTCAACCAGGGGCCAAATAATGATAAATCCAGGACATGACTCTATGGGAAAAACCCGTCCAACAGCGCTAACACCCGACCACTATTGCCCCCTATTGAGAAAAATGCGCGATCGTAGACCTACGTCATTTTGTAGGCAACGTTTTGAGGGGCAGTTTTCAAAAATAATACACGTGGTCGTCGTAGTAAATATCCTGGAATATTTATTCACAGTGATCATATCTAGTGTGGTTATTAATGTAAGTACTTTTTTTACGTACTAGGTTCATAATTAGTATAATATATATAATTATATAATATTAAACATATACTTTCCTAGAATCGTTAATATTAATCTAAAAATGAGGGGCCAATATGGCAGGATTTTCGAATTACAACCGCCACTTATTTCCGAATTTCGACTTAGTCAACACAAGATGGCGTTCGGGAAACCGGAAATTTCTGCTTGATTTTGCTCCCAATTTGTTTTTTATTTGCACCTTTTCCCCGCTTACTAAAATGGCCGCCCGTTACTTTTGGTGGATGACCGATTTAGTACGTGTGAAGGTACCAGAGGCATGTCCTGGATTTATCATTATTTGGCCCATGTCTCAACATAGTCCTTATCCTTTAGTATAAATAAATTCATTCTTGGTATGACGTCATTTATACGTCACAGTACACGTAGCTATCAGTAATTATTAAGACAAACTGACACAATTATGGAACATATTTATAAATAAGTCCATGAACAAATACAGTCTGTATGCACGAATTCCACAGTTTGGTCACAGAGCTTTAGTCAGCAGTACACTATTTAAAATGTTTGAAAGGCCATAGATGGCGTCTGAAATATTGAAATCCGCTTATTAACCCAAATACCACGCTTCATAAACCCGCGGTAATTAAAGAGAGTTATTCCCCGTAATGTAACCTTCATCCATTGCCTCCATTTAATACGAAAAAGCCAGTCTAGACGGCTAAAATTATTAATAATTAGAATAGACGACACTCTGAACACTCGTAAGACGATCCTCTGAGTTAGGCGCCGGGTAAAGTAAATAATGAGAGGGGGAGAAGTAAATGACACTCCCCCTCCACGAATGCGAGAGACGCGAATTAAACCGAATAACATTCCGCAGATTCCGGCCGTAAGAGAGTGGCCAATAAAATTTTGGAAATAAAACGAGAGCCGCTAGGCGTCGCGTGTACTTCGTTCGGCTTAAAGAGGTATTTATTTTTAAAGGCGCAAATAATCCCTTTTACTTTGCCGCATTTCCTCTTCATAAATAATGCATGGCCGTGTCAAGCCGAGCGTCTCTTGTTTAGGGGAAGCGAGCAGACAGCGAGATTTAAACCGCTGAAAGCCGATTCCTTCACACCCAGCGACATCTATTACAAAGGAAAGTAATCGCCAGATTATGAGACCGTCGCTTTATCGTTCAGGGAAGACGTGTAATGTACTTAATGTCAAATTTATTTCAAATTACTTTTATTGGGTCATGATTATTTTGAACCAAATTTAATGGAATCAAATTTACTGAACGTATTTTTATGTGTTTTGTTTAAAAAACTCAATATTTGATAATTTCATGGACAACTTTGTGAGGGATTAAATAAATTTGATTAAATTATTTTATATATATATCCCTAAATGGTACATTTATGTCTACGGGTATATAGTCCCTAATGCTACCAAACCCGTTCCGATCCTTTAATTTTAATTTACTTTGATATGAAGTGTTTAAAAGTTGAGGTTTTTATAAGCCTCTAGTTGAACAGAATTTAATTCACCCTAAAAAGTCAATACAGCCCGAAGCTGAAGGAGTTCTCACGCCATCTAGTGTCAGACGCCAGAACTAAACCCAAGTGGAGTTTCACCATAAACTACGCAATAACGCAAAACCATATTGCATATATAGGCGAGGTTAAATATCGTGTAAATTAACTTCTACCTAAACACTACTGCGCTGCGGTCGGAACACATCTACAGGCGCAGTAGGCCAAAATGTCTACAAAAAGGAAAATGTACTCTGCTCGAACAGAAATAGTTCAATACAACCCGAAGCTGATGGCGTTCTTACCCCATCTAGTGTCAAACGCCAATCTGGAAAATGACGAGAATTTCACTGTCTTGAAGAGATGACGCGAAGAATTCGTTTTTCACTCTTTCTGAGCTAACTTAAAAGGGGCTCATTTTGAGAACTTTGTCTGACCGTGTCGTCTGCTTTTGTCACATTTAGGAAATTAAACTTTCCATCGTCTCTAATTCAAAGAAACGAAGAGGGCGCCACGAACATTCGAGTTCCGTTCGGGATAAGCCGCTTTACTTTCCTCGTATCGCTTGTAAGACGACAGTTCCGCCAAAGCTTGCCAAAGAGGTAAAGTCTGCCCTGAAATATTAAGTCCAGTTTTGAGCCACTTCCATCGACTTCGCGTAAGGACGTAAACCGAAATTTTTATTTTCTTAAAACGTAAGCGCGACATCTGGTGCCATTTCGTAGAATGCGGATTTGAGGGTTTCGTTCTCTTCTCTGTATATCCACTATTTATAATATCGACTTAGTTTTGCTCGAGGAAGAAAAGTTTCTATTATTTTTCTTCATCCCTCAACCGAAATTCGGGCCCTTCTTTTGAAGTTTTGTTTACCGGCTGGTTAAGTATCGGAACTGGGTTTATATAATATTCTGGCTAAGCTTTTGTAATATTCTTAAGTAAAGAATAATGCTTTACAGATTTACAGTGGCTTTGAGACTGGAGAGTGTGGTTCTTTTCAAAATCGCGATACCCGTTCTTGCTTTACAAATATATTTTATACAATAATAAATATTTCAGAGGATTAAATTAGGACCTACGTGACATGATGAAACCGAAATCCGCGCAACAAAGAACAAATTAATGGAATATAAAATGCGTAAGCCGTTTAATCCTCCAGATTTTCTTTGCCAAGATACAGATGTTTTCGGAAGGAATACTGAATATTTCATAATGACTTTTGGGTATTTTTAAAATTAAAAAAATTGGGGACTTGTTTTTAAAAATACTTTTTGGAAACTATACTGAATATTTTAACATTTCTTATTTTTATACCATTTCTGGGCGGTTTTAAATTAAAGAATTGTTGATTGTTCAGTGCAAAGTAAACTTAACGACACTCTACAACAAACCAAAGCTAAATGTATCGTTTGGATTAAGTTACATTTATTCAAAATCACTCGTACCTTAAATTTTGAAATATTTGAAATTTTTGAAATTTTTGAAATGTTTGAAATGTTTGAAATGTTGGAAATGTTTGAAATGTTTGAAATGTTTGAAATGTTTGAAATGTTTGAAATATTTGAAATGTTTGAAATATTTGAAATGTTTGAAATGTTTGAAATGTGTATATACCGCTAGTACCTAAATCATTGAAACAACCAAATATTTTTAAATAGTAATATATAAATGCGTAAATTCTAACGATGGAACGCGAACTAGTAGATTAGAAAACCTAATAATCTAGGGCTGTAATAATTTGGAGAGTAAACAATTAATTAAAAAATTAAAAATTATTATTCTTAGAGCTATACATTTCGGAAGAGCGTTGAATTAAAACTAAATATCATAAATAATGTATATTTAAAAAGCCTTGAAAATATCCTAGAAATTCGCAGCAGATGAAGTACAGAGCTCTTCAAATTAAAAATTATGTTGGTACAAAAAGGAAATATCCCTACGCAGCGTAATATTTACATTTTACAACGTGTGGTGATCATTGAGTTGGGAATAAATAGAGGTACAACTAAACCTGGCTGGCACGGGACCAATTTCGTTCAATAAAGGAGACTTTATCAACTTTATCGTTCTACCGTGGCGGCATCTGTCTCTAGTAGTGGAAACTATATTGCAATTGAAGGTTTTCGCGAATCTGATGCGAAATTGAAATGTATGATTACTCGTAACAAACAAACCTTTGAAGTTGTTTAAAAATAATTTTATTCTGTCAACACGATCCTTTTTAACTCAAGTTACGGTGAGTTAGCTAATAATTATTTATTTTTAGCCATATAACTTTACAAAATATAGATGGCGCTACCACCTAATTATAAAGATGAATTTCGTACAGTCTTATCAGAACAGGTCCCGCGTAACCATGGCAACTGAAATAGTAATTGTAATTCTAGCAGTATTATTCCCAATTCAATGGTGGTGATTCTGTATGTAATATCGCTCCCATTGAAAAAACTGCATCAAGCCCGTTAAGGACCATGTTTCATTTTTATTACCTATATGAATATTTATCTCGTAATATTATATTATATACTCCTGATAGATGTAGAAAAATCTAGAAAAAGAGAGTGGTTTGAAAAAATTAGGCATATCATACTTTTAGACGGTTGAATAAATCTGTTTGTAGCGGAACAATGATTATTCCAGGCTCCTCATCCCAAATACCTGGCGCGTACGGGACATCTTTGGTCGCATTAAAAAGAATCTTGGGCATCATTAAGAGACCCATTAGCGTTCCCTTTGCAAATATTTCATATTTCCAAAAACGAAAAGGACAAAAAAATAAAATCACGAAAAAAAGGATGTACGCACGCAACTTCTTAACGAGTTCGTCTAACGGGTTGAAAATAATATTCACCCTTCCTACCGGCACGGTATTAAGTTGCACGACCGCCAACACGGAGAAATGGTTTCTTTAACTTCATTTTAGACTATTTTTCTTTTTCCTTATAGTACCAAGAAAGATAAAACATTAATTTATAACCAGGTAATGGAGAAATTGCGGAAGGAATGTAGGAAAAAAAGTGTTTTTAAATAATTTTTCTGAATTTCTTGGTTTATTTTTTATTTTTTTTAAACCTACGTGGTTTCCGAATTGGTTTTTTCGCCTTACTCTACCAACTAAGATAAAACATTAATTTATATTTAAGAAATGCAGAAATTACGGAAACACCATAGGAAAAGTGTTTTTTAGGTGATATTTCTTAATTCTTTACTTTATCATACTAGAAAGTCATTAATTTTCCATCTTAACGCAACAGAAACATCAAAGTAAAACTTTCATTTACGTAATACTTACTTAAAGGGCCACAACCTCATTTGAAAAATTAGCTATATTTATATGCTGTCATATATAAACTAACCTCATAAAGGAAGTCAAATGATAAGCTTTGTAAATTAATATTTAGTAAGAATAATAAATATTTTACTTAAAAGAGCTTTAAAGATAATTTGTAAATTCATAATTAGTTAAATATTTAATATCTTACGAGTTATTATGAGTCATTATATATTAAGGAAATCTAAAAGATTACATGAACGGTCGAAAGATGGCTGTCGTAGGTGATAAATATGTTTGGTGTTTCGTTACTGGTCCCGTTGAATGTAAATGGTCTGAGGTAAAACTACTTCACCTTTAATAATGTAACCATGCGAAAAAATCGACAAAATGTACCCTTAATCGAAAAAAACCATAAAATCCACCCTAAAAATAAAGGCTTGATATTTGCCGAGATTAATCGGGCAAAATATAATATGAAATGTTTTCAAAATGAACTGAATTATGGAAAAATGGACTCGAAAGAGGTCAAATAAGTAATAAAAATATTTCAAAGGGTGATATTACGGAAAATCTGTCTCTGAAGATTTCCTTTTGGCCAATTTTTCTAATTTTAGAGATTTGGTGCATTTGAAACCACTATGAAATATGACAGTTATAATTTTTATGTACTATACTTTTTATGAGCCCTGACAAAAGTAAAAATATAAAAATTACTTTCATAACTTATCATAATTTTCATTTTCATTCACTCTTCTTAATGAAGTTAATACATAATCGTAAAATTAAAATATGATTACAGCAGTTAATAACTGATTACGTTAAGATGAAATTTGGCCTATTGTTTATCTACTAGCGCCTGTATAAGTGTTCCACACGCAGAGCACCGGTGTTTGAAAACCAAAGTTAATTTACGAGCGCATACTTGATATTTCTGATTTTATTTATAATATATTTATCTTATTTAAATCTTACATTGTATTTCGTGTTCTTAATGTTTTTACTAAGATTTTAATTAATTATTGGTACCCAGTAAATTAAATAAATTTTATTTTATTTTATTTTATTTTTTTTTTTTTTTTTTCAGTTTAAGCCTCTACCAGAAAGAGGGAGGGGCATTTATTTAAAAAATCAACAAATATTTACAAGCCAGTGGGGGGAAACAAGAAAGAAATATTAAAAATTGGATAAAAACAACAAACAATATTTACATATTTTTTCGCCTTTTTTTTTCAAAGATTTATACATATCATTCGTTCGCTAAAGATTAACATTTAGCACAAAAAGGTCGTTTACCTCTCTAATTAATTTACTGGCTAAGAAATCTTGGTACAGAGATATACTATATTTTTTGTGGCACTCTTTTTCAATTTCTATAAATTTCATTATTTTATTTTATTTTATTTTATTTTATTTTATTTTATTTTATTTTATTTTATTTTATTTTATTTTATTTTATTTTATTTTATTTTATTTTATTTTATTTTATTTTATTTTATTTTATTTTATTTTATTTTATTTTATTTTATTTTATTTTATTTTATTTTATTTTATTTTATTTTATTTTATTTTATTTTATTTTATTTTATTTTATTTTATTTTATTTTATTTCATTTTATTTTATTTAGTTAGTTGAAAAAATTTATAAATTGGTTGAATCATAAATTTCTTAAAAAAAATCCCACGAAAAAATTGTACGACTTAAATATATTGATTTAAATCAAACAATACTGTATTGGAAACGTGACATTTATTTCAATAAAGTCGATTTTAGAGAAAGTATTACTGTCAGAACTAAATCCAATCCTATAAGTCGACACAAAGTGATTTCGCCTCCGGAAAAATAAAAAGTGAATCCTAGAAAAACTTTAAAACTAACGATTCAAATTAGCGTCTTTTATCGTATTTCCGTCCGAAAAGAGAGGGAAAAAGTGACAGATAAGACTAAAAACGTGTCACCAAATTGAGAAAAACTTTCTCTAATCTTCGTTTGGCTCTCCCGAATTGAGCCGCCAACTAATGCTCTCTGCTACGGATTGAAACATTTTTTTCTACTTCCTAAACAAAAACAAGTCGAGCGAGATAAAAGTAACCTAACGGACATTGTAATCAAGGCTTGAGCAGTATTGACATTCACAAGCTTTTAATGGCCTACTGGGCAATGGTTAATAAATATTAATATTAAATATTAAAAGGTTTTCACCCAAGCTCTTCAGTTTCCCCTTCCATCAAAACTTGTAGAGGTTAACGGTAATAGTGAGTGTAGGGAGCTGTTGCCTCGCGCGGCATGAGGGACTTGCCACCCCCCTCATTCGCATTGTAACCCGGCCACATGAATTAAAGGCTTTAAAAGTCGCTTGATGACTTAGGTGGTGTATTAGCCTAGCTGATGATGATTATTATTATTATATAATAATTAATATTTTATTTAAGACTTTTAAATATTTTAATTTTACGTATTAAAACCCTTTTTTTTACATTTATTTGTTTTTTAAATTTCTAAATATTTTATTTGATATCTTGAAATGTTTTAATTTTTATTTTTTAATTCGGTCGCATTAAACATTTAAAAAAAATTTCATTTGACATTTTTAAATATTTTCATTTGACATTTTTAAATCTTTTCATTTGCTTTATTTAAATATTTTTATTTGAAATTTTTAAATATCCTCATTGATTATTTTTAAATCTTTTCATTTGATATTTTTAAATCTTTTCATTTGATATTTTTAAATCTTTTCATTTGATATTTTTAAATCTTTTCATTTGATATTTTTAAATATCCTCATTGATTATTTTTAAATCTTTTCATTTGATATTTTTAAATATCCTCATTGATTATTTTTAAATCTTTTCATTTGCTATTTTTAAATATCCTCATTGATTATTTTTGAATATTTTCATTTGCTATTTTTAAATATCCTCATTGATTATTTTTAAATCTTTTCATTTGATATTTTTAAATCTTTTTGTGCCCTTTGTTTTTTGGTTTTCAATAAATTGAGTAGTCCACTAATATTTCAAAACCTTAATTATATCAAAGTTTGTTCAAAACACTGGCGGAAATCGCGGTAGTATCACCGTCCATTCGCTCGTAGATGTCGGTGACGGATTAAAAATGACTCGGTCACAAAAATAACTGTGGGAAATAGAGAGTGATACCCTTCTTTGGTCGGATAAGTGAAGCGCGGAAACACTCTATAGATATAGACGGGCCATTTTTTTTCCGGGATATCGAACGCGACAATCACCGGACAGAGCGACTGGCGTCTTCGCCCGATCATTCCCGCCTTTCTCTTCGCTATCGAGTAAGTGAAATGGACGACGTATTACGAGTATTGAAGGCAAAAAGTCAGATAGGCAGAAAAGGGGAAAAGGAACGGAGAAAATTGGCTTTGTCGCTTTCCAACTGCGTTACACGCGCTTGTCTATTGACGTCTTAAAGCCCGCGTCAAGTCCCGTTTAGAAGCGGCCAAGCCGACGAAATTGAAAACTCGACAAGACACTGTACTATCTCTTCTTTAGGCCGCTATCTTTCACGGCTCTGGCCGACCATCCATTCAATGGACACATCCTCCATAGCCCGGACCCCTGACGAAATGGGCCGCTAGAACGCTGTCACCGAGGAAAACAAGACGGATTCGCGACCCGTCGATGCTTTCATGAAATATACGGCCATGAATATTCGTTCTTTCTTTAAAAAGGAAACGAACTACGTTGAAGGAACCTGAAGCTCGTGTAGGTTCGAGTCAAGATTTTGATTTAGTATCATTGATAGAATATTACTAAATGTATTTGATTTACATTTGGAAATGTACGTCCCCTTGGATTCGTGGTTCGTGTTACGAGTCAAACACTCTAATATAATCTACTACTGAATTTCCTCTCTCAAACGGAAGCCCTCCATTTTATCAATTGTGTAGAGCCTTCTGGTATCGGGCGAGAAAAAATATATAATTCATTACGCAAAAGTTAGAATTAAATCTTAAACTAGTTCGTGCACCTTTAAAAAAAGTGGAGTTTTAATTATGAAAAAGGAGATCTCCGATAAAGAGAATATCTTGGGTAGTAGATCATTTATGGGGCTGGAATGTAGATTCATTCGTTCTCCATAACCTAAAGAGGGTTTTGGTATAAACTTAAGATTTTCGTTTGCTCCATACCACCTAGCTGTTATTGAAGGTGATAATTCTAGAAGATTTATCCCATTTCGTCCAAGCTTAGTTCATTCCTTAAAGAATGAAGGAGGTTTGGCCATTTTTTAAATACGTGGGTATTAGGGTGGTTCAAAAAAATTCACATATTGAAATGTTTTGGTGCACATGGATTTTCTTGTTCATTTTGATAAGAACATGACCCACGAAAAGTAAATTCATTAATATTTAGGACTGCCTCAACGAGGTAAAGTTTTACCACTATGAACTAACCCATTTATAAGCAAAAATCAGTTATGTCACTCAAATACTTTACTTGAACGAAACATTTAATATTTATTACTTATTTAAGTTTTCACAAGTTTTATTATAGAAATAAGTACCGGTACACAATAAAATATTTGCCAGAAAGCCCCACTAAACCAAGTCATAACTGCTGAAAATCACAAGTTAGGACCTGGTTTAATGTGGATTTCTGCCAATTATTTTATTGTGTACCGGTACTTATTACTATAATAAACTCTGTGTAAACTAAAATAAGTAATACATATTAAATATTTCGTTCAGTTAAAGTATTTGAGTGACATAATAATTTTTTGCTTATAAATGGGTTAGTTCATAGTGGTAAAACTTTACCTCGTTGAGGCAGTCCTAAATATTAATTAATTTACTTAAAATTTTACGTGGGTCATGTTCTCATCAAAATGAACAAGAAAATCCATGTGCACCAAAACATTTCAATATGTGCATTTTTTTGAACCACCCTAGTGGGTATAGGGCGAAGCTTTACTAATTTATTAGTTAAATGTTTAAACAAACCATTGTTTACTGTGGAGTAATAATTTCTGGTTGATTGTGTCAATATTTTATTTATACTATTGCTATATTTTCAATACCTTAGCTATGTGTACAAAAAATAAACATTTTGCTTGCGGTGTACGATAATGACCAACTAGGAATGATAATGGTTTTTACCTCTCCGAGGGGACAAAGTCCCCTAGGAGGGGTTATACAACGACCGTGTCTGTCTGTGGGTGGGTCTGTGGGTGGGTCTGTCTGTCTGTCAGGACTGCGAACGCGTTCGCATTTTCGGTGCAAAGTGTAATCACTGCGTACGCAGTTTCTCAAAGGGTTGGCAAAACCACCATGTGACGGTGAGCGTTAACGGATGCATTTGCGGTTTGGTTTGGATGGTGTCTTTTCGCTCACCGTCGTGACGGTTTGGTGTAATGTTTATGCGTAGGTTGTGAGTGTTGAATTTGTTGTGTTTGTGTTCTGATGGTTGTGCATGTTGAGTCTGTTGTGTTTATATGGGCGTTTTCTCTCCAACTTCTTCTTAATGACTTTGGGACGGACCGAGTGCTGAGTGTAATGCTACCTCTCAACGTCCAATGGCAGGGTTTCCACCAGTTGTACACGGTATTCGTCTTAGTATCAATTTTCGATCGCATCGGGCGGGATTTGAACCCGAGACCTCCTGATTGACAGGCGGACGTTCTACCACAGAACCACCGACACTTGTTACGCCTTGTTGAAAATTAGACCTTCAGCTTTATCGGAAGCGTATTTAATAGAGTAGGAAATTTTGGTTTAATTGAAATAGAATTGAAATTGAAATTATTGCATCGAAGAAATTCTAATTTAGCGTTTCTCTATTGATTAAAAACAAATGCGCCACCCAGGTTTCGAACCCAGACCATTCGGCTTGGCAGTCGAGCGCTCTACCACAGAACCACCGATAGCTGCTTAGATTCACTGAAATTAAGACACGCATCGTAAGCATAATAGGTAATAAAGTCTTTTTTTATTAATGAATTTATGAAGGCCTAATCTGGTATTTTTTAAAGGTTAAATCTTGTTTTAGCGCAGTCAGCCGAGATTAGAGGGTTAAAGGGTAGACCCTGTGGGTGGTCCACTTTCTTAACGACCTATATATAGTTCTGTTAATTCAAAGGAGATAATTTAACGTTAATTGCTTTAAGAGCTGGCGGTTAGTCAAGTGGCTCTCTGTGCTTTGTTGATGGTAAGGTTTTTGCTTCTTGTAAATACATTTGGTGTGGATATTTGGATATCTACGATTTCTAACGCAGTCAATGATTTCTTGGGTGTGCGAGTCATTATATGATATTGGAAATTGGACGGCATTGGTCTTTTTCATGTGGTATGCGTCACAACGTCAACAGGAAGTGAACGAGTCGTCCACTACCAGATATCTACGGTATCTTCATCAAGGGCGAGTGTTGAAATAAAATGAGCGTTAAAGATGCGGCAAGTATTTCGTAAGCGAGTAATTCCAAAAAGCCTCTGTAGATATTTCTTTCATTAAAATTTGCTTCGTATTATATTTAACTGATAAACTTGTTCTGTAAAAGGGTTTAATTCAATTGTGCATTGTTATAGTACGTCTAACTTACTGTTGTAACTACTTAACTTATGATATTCTGAATAAATTAAAATTGGTCGTTTCGTCTCAATTATTTTAATTATAATTAAAATTTTATACCGGGCGGGATAGAAATGGGTTAATATTTTTAACAAATAACTCTAAATTGCGGAGATATATCTTTAAGGGTTATCTCGAGAAATTAATACCACTAGGGACAATTCTTCCGAGGAGAGGTATATTTTGGCTTGCCAACTTGTTTTCTTGTTTGGCTTAACTACGTGCAAATGGTTAACAGGACCATGGAATTTTAAGGGGTAGGCTTCGGAATCACGTATTTTGGAAAGCTGAATAGTACACTTAACCTATAAGCAACAAACACAGCACC